>NC_065450.1:70096977-70404531 GCF_917563875.1 Diabrotica virgifera virgifera | reverse complement strand
GTCGCACTTTTATGTTTATTAAAGATTTTAATTGAAATTATTACTTTATCTTTAAAATTTTCATTGTCCATTACTTTTTGCATTTGTGGTGAGCTAAATTTAAGGGAAAACAATTGGACGATAATATGTAAACAGATATGGAGTAAGAGCAGTAAATAACCACTTCTAAAATTAATTGAGGAGAGGTTAAAAATATTTTCACCTTCATATTAAAAATAAAAAAGGATCAATATACAAGGAATAATAGGTAACAATCAATTTTAAAAATCTTACATCTATATTGATTTCTTCTCTGTACAAAAACAACAGAAATACATAAGACAAAAAGAAAAAATGTGTTGTCAATAATAGGTATGTTAAATAAACGTATTGATTAGTCTGATGGAAGTAGAACTTAAAACTGTTATATGGAGCTAATCTGGATCGGTATAAATTAAATGAGAAAGAAAAAAAAATCTAATAAACAGTTTCTTTAAGAGCAGGAAGAGAAAGATTATGGAATATTAGAAAATGAAAACGGCGCGGCAGAATAATCATCGATAAAGAAGTAAAAAGAGGAAACGCGATAACGATATCTGGAACAATTGTTTTATCTGATAAGAAACGAAGAACAGCCAGAAATTGCTATCAAAATAAAAAATATAGTAAAGCAGTGTGGATTGTTTCTGTGTTTGAAAAAGGTTATGGGTTTTTACGAGCTTGTCCGGACGGGTCAGTAAGTGACAATAATATTGTGGAAGTTAAGTGACTGTATTCATCCCGAGAATATACATCTCTAGAGGCAGCCGAATCCATAAAAACAAGTAGCTTGTTAAGTGAATGTCCCTAAAGAAAACAATAACTTCTTCTTTAGCCTGGTTGCATCCACTCCTGGACAAAGGCCTCCCATGAGTTCGCCACTCTTCTCTGTTTTGTGCTATTTGGTACCAGTTTCTCCCCACTTTTGCTTTGAAGTCATCTAGCCATCGTCTTTGTGGTCTTCCTCTGCTACGACTATGCTCGCGTGGTCTCCAATGTAAAATGTTTCTCGTCCACCTTTCGTTGTTTTGCCGTGGCACGTGTCCTGTCCTATCCAGCTCCATTTCATTTGCGCAATTCTTCCAATAACATATTCCACCTTCGTCCTGTTTCGTACGTCCCATTTCGAATATGTTCTCTCAGAGATACTCCTAAGATAGCTCGTTCGATGGCCCTCTGTGTTGTTCTTTATATATTGGCTGATAACCCTGTAAGTGTCACGGTCTCCACTCCATAAGTCATAACTGGTAGAATACAACTGTTGAGTACCCTTTTTTCTAGATTTATTGGTATCTTTTTGTTTTTCAACACATCACTGAGTCTTGCAACTGCTGCCCAATTAATTCAGATTCTTATAGCTATCTCGTCCGTTTGATTCTGATGGCCTAGTTTGATCGTGTGACTCTTCGACACTTTCGATCTCACTTCCAACTAAGTCGATTCTGATATTTTGATTTGTCATCACTTTTGTTTTATTTAAATTCATTTTTAAACCGCCTTTCTCAGATTCATGTTTAAGCATCTTTAGTATGTAGATTGGTTCTTCTGTATTGTTGCTTATGAGCACTATGTCATCGGCAAATCTTAGATGACTTCCTTGCGTTATTCATTCCGTTTAATACGGTCCAGAGTTCTATGGAATCGAATGCCCCATTGTACAGAAAGAACAACAATACAAATGAAATATTAACGGTAGGCGGCCAGCAGTCAGAGAGAGTAAAAAATATATTTGCTGGGAACGATAATCACAGAAAATAACGATTATACTCCAGAAATAAGTGAGAGAATTGAAAAAGCACGTGCCAACTTCGTGAAAATGAAAAAGATTTTATGCAGCAAAGATCTGATATTGGCCCCCAGAATAATTATATGTTATGTACACAGTGTGCTTTACTAAGGAGCTGAATCATGGACATTAAATCGAAATGCAATAAATCGACGAGCAAGATAGAGAAGAACTAGTTTTGGTGTTAGTGAAATAGTTTTGAGTATTTTTTTCTGTTAACAACCATTTTTAATATCTTTATTATAACCTTTTTGGACCTTATTCTGCGGTATCTCATGAAACTGATTACGCAAAAAGATCTCATGGGAATATTTTTCCCAAGAAACACGATGTTTTCGCCTTGCTTAAACATATTTTGCCGAATTTAAAATCAAAATCCTGTTCTTTTCTTCTATTCTTTTTCTATCATACATTGACTTTATTCTCTCAGATATTTTTAGTTCTTAACACGTTGATGAACAGAACGTCTATAGACGACATTTTTAAAATAACGAGTTATGACAAAAAATCGGTAGATTTTTGTAGATTTTTTGTCACACTACATCTACAGATGCATATGAAATATAATACGACATCCATGGTCGTCGTCCACATGTTTACAAAAAACATATTGTTTCCATAAAACAAATTTAGCAATTTCGCTTTTACACTGGCGGACAAAAAATTTAGGTCACTAGATGAATTATTTGATGCCTTGGATTTCCTAAACCTGTTGTCCGATTTGAATGATTTTTTTAGTATGTTATAGCTTTATTATTTAAGAATCTTAATGTGTTAATATTGTTGCTAGACAGGTAAATGTCATTTTATACCGGTTGTAACAATCATACTGTGTTTTTTCTTAAAGTTCGGAACACTCTGTGGAATATTATAGTAAAGATAAAATATTAAGATTAGAACTCAATTGTAGCCTTAGGCTTTCTTAACATTTTCTTTTTTGATTCATTTGCTTATGTTGGATAATAAAAAAGTTAGGCACTTTAACAACTAGCCATGTTCTTCATCAATACAGGGTGTTTCTAAATAAGGGCGACAAACTTTAAGGGGTAATTCTACATGAAAAATAATGACAATTTGCTTTATAAACATATGTCCACAAATGCTTAATTTCCGTGATACGGGATGTTGAATTTTTTCTTACCAACTGACGGTTTATTTCTTGCTCTAAAACCGATTGAGATATGCAACTGAAATTTGGTAGGTTTTAAGAGGTAGTTATTGCGCATTGTTTGACATACCATTAAGAATTTTATATTCACCATTGGCGTGCATACGGGTATAAATATTTTAGATACATCCCGTATGCACGCCAATGGCGAATATAAAATTATTAATTGTATGCCAAACAATGCGCATTGGATTTTTGCAACACCAAGGAAATAATTTTACACTGGTTTTACACTTCTGAAGCTAGGAATAACTAAAGACACTTTTCACAACTAATATTTTATTACAATAACACAAACTTTTGGTATTAAAGTAATTTTTGTGTGGGATCGGACACACGCCCTACTTTCCCGTTTTTTATTATCTTATTATTCTATATAACAACACCTTGGCAACGAACTTTTTTTTTGAATATTGCGCCTTTGTGTACACTTTGAATTATAGAACATAAAAACATAGAAACATCTTTGTGAAGTGTACACAAGGCGCAAACCACTAAATAAAATATTGAAACAAAATATAGTTTTACTAAATATTAATGTTGGGAATTTATTTCTCCAACAATAACTACCTCTTAAAACCTACCAAATTTCAGTTGCATATCTCAATCGGTTTTAGAGCAACAAATAAACCGTCAGCTGGTAAGAAAAAATTCAACATCCCGTATCACGGAAATTAACCATTTGTGGACAATGTTTATAAAGCAAACGGTCATTATTTTTTCATGTAGAATTACCCCTTAAAGTTTGTCGCCCTTATTTAGAAACACCCTGTATTGATGAAGAACATGGCTAGTTGTTAAAATACCTAACTTTTTTATTATCCAACATAAGCAAATGAATAAAAAAAGAAAGTGTTAAGAAAGCCTAAGGCTACAATTGAGTTCTAATTTCAATATTTGAGGCGTCCAGAGCAACATTGGCCTAACCCACATCCCACAATTTTACCAAAATGCTTTTAATACAATAAAGTTATGCATTACTTCAGTGTTTTCAGATGCAGAGTGGCTGAAGCAACCATTGCTTGAACTAGTCTGCATCTGAAAACACTTAAATAAAGAATAACTTTAATGTAATAATATCGTTTTGGTAAAATTGTGGGATGTGGGTTAGGCCACTGTTGCTCTGAGCGCCTCATTTTATCTATGCTATAATATTCCACAGAGTTTTCCGAACTTTAAGGAAAAACACAGTATGATTGTTACACCCGGTATAAAATGACATTTACCTGTCTAGCAACAATATTAACACATTAAGATTCTTAAATAATAAAGCTATAACATACTAAAAAATCATTCAAATCGGACAACAGGTTTAGGAAATCCGAGGCATCAAATAATTCATCTAGTGACCTAAATTTTTTGCGCGCCAGTGTATATTTATTCTACTTTGCAAAATTCATATAGTGTCACAACACTTGCTTATACATTTGACGCACAGTCCGTCAACGTGTTAAAACGTTTATGTATAAACAAAATTTGTGCTAATACATTTTTTACAAGATTGCAAGCGCTCATAAAATTTTATTACCATTTTTCAGTGTGAGATAAGAGATGACTAACAACTGGAATATTTAGTTACCGAGAAACATAATATGCAATTAGTCTATGATGTGACGCCGCTCTCGTCTGAAAAAAAATTCTGATTTGGTTTCTTTGCGGATTCCTATTCAAAAATGTCCCCTTTAAATAAATCAGAAGGGTGCCGGCGAAATTTTTGGGCAGAAATTGTCTAAACAATGTTTCTAAACAAATTACAAGATTGGTAATTGGTATTTAGTGTAACTCAATCTGAATCTTGCTGGTAACGCAATCTGAAGTTGGCTGCGGGGGGAAACTATGGAGTACGGTTCGGAAGCTTGGGAGTAGTTGCAACTGTGAGTTACTCGAAACTCAGCATAGATCGAGGTTGCGCCTTTGCGCCATCTCCTATAAAAGAAAGTAGTTTTATCTTTTAGTTAGACTATGAATAAGGTGAATATTGATTTCTTCGGCCAACTCCAGGAGTTTCCCCCATTTACATATGGTGACTGCTTAAGTCCTGTAAACTGTAGGGTGGTTGTTGGTTTTCCATATTTTTGTCGTGCGATATGATTGGCGTATGTAATTGGTACATTGTAAATAATTAAATAAATAAATAAATTGTTTAAAAAACTATGGTAATAATAATATACAAAATTTAAAGAGAAGTAGTCCCGGTTGTGTGGTAGCTCCCGCATGAAAAATGCTTCCCATTCAGTTTCTCTGGAATTCCTGCTCAAAAATGTCTCCTTTAAACATTATGAGAAGGGTGCCGGACGGCATTTTTGGCCAGAAATTGTTTAAATAACTTTTTTCTACAACCGTGTTAAAAATGCAATTTTTAGCACTCCATACGAGCGTTAAAAATGCTACTTTAAGGCACTAGTGCTTTAAAAATTTTAAGGCACTGCAGTTAAAAGTGAAATGTCAAATTGTGAAACGTCAAAATATTTATATTTCATATTTCATTTATTAACATTAATATTAATAGTACAACTTGCTCAATTTGAAAAAGGTAGTTTAAAAGGTTTTTTAAAATTTAATTTAAACTGTATTATTGCATTTTTAACACGTTTGTAGAAAAAACTATTAAAATTTGTTAGAATATACTTACAACAATAAAAGTAGATGTTATTCTATACGTTATGAGCTTCGCTGGTGTCGATCCTAGGGGATTACTATTCAACTTTCACCGGTACTTTTTAAATTTATTATTTAATTGTTATCGCTTAATATTTACAACGCTAAAAAGTAATTAAATTGTAATAGATTTTTTTAAGATTTTGCTAATCATTTTGACGTTCTGTTGATGAAATATTAATTTCTTACTTCGGATACTTTCACAATTATCGTGTAGATGGCGCTAAGATTAATAGAATAATTTATAATTAAATCTTAAGGAACATTAAAAAACTTAAATTCAGTATTTAAAATATAAGTATATTTAAGGTAAAAATATATACCACAGCTTTGAGCAACTAATATTTTTTATAATTAATGTTTTTAATTTTAATTTTAAATTAATCACTTTGACATTTTATGTCAAATTTCCGGTAAACGTTTACAGACTTGTCACTACTGGCGCTCGCGAATGTGTAAATATCCCCTCTACGTACGGGCTCACAGCGTATAGTTGTTATGTTATGATTTACGTATTGACAGTATAGACGGTTTTGATGTAATGTCAAGAAAAATATAAAAATGAAATGTCAGTCAAGTTCAAGTAAAAGTTTTTGTAGGTATTGTCATTGTCCTGTAAATGAGAATGAATAAATTATAATTGTTGATATATAAGACGTTTGTAGAAAAAATATTGTATGATATACGTGTTAAAAAGTACATTTTTAAGGCACTCATGTGAATTGCAGAATTCGCTTCGCTGATTCTGCAAACTTTCACATGCCTGCCTTAAACGTGTACTTTTAAACTTTTAACACTTATATCATAAATAACTATTAAATTTTATTTTTAACGCGCATAATTAACAAGTAAAAAACAACGATTTATTTTTGAAATAAGCCACGGTGACCCAGCAAAATCTTAAAATTAAATGTTTAAGCTTCGATTTTAGGCATTTATCAACTACAAAAATAATAATAATTATCAGTTTTCAAGCCTCTAACTCGAATATGCGTATGTTCGCATTTTTCAGATTTTAAATCGCTTATAACTTAAAAACTGTAAACTTGTCAGAAAAATGAAAACAAACTTTTTTATTTAGTATTACCCGAAAAACCTGAAAAAATATTTTCCCGTGCAAAATAGAAGATTGTTGAAATATAACCTGCCGCATCGGCATTAAAATTGGATGGACGCATAATAACATCAACGAATTGAACGAATATAATATAGCTCATAGAGGAAGCTTTTATATAAAACAGATGGTCACGTTTATAAGGAGGCTTGTTGACGAGGGATGTTACGGCCGCAGAGCGGGCGGTGGTGAGATGACGGTGACTACGGACGTTGTCAGATCTATGCACCTCCATAGCACCTACTCAGTTGGAACGCAAAATCCTATGCTAAAACGTTACAGGGCCGTAAACTTCTACTCACTATATATTCTTTGATACATTTTAAAAAGAACGGTCTAAATTTAAGATAGAACCGACTACTCTTCATAATTTTGAAAAAAAAAATGTTTAAACTTTAATTCAAGCACTTGGCTATTTCAGATATATTAATATACATAAAACTAAGTTTTTAAACTTCGAAAATACGTATTATCGCATTTTTCAGATTTTAAATCGCCCTTAACTCGAAATCAATCAACTTTTGAGAAAAATGACAACATACCTTTCTTGTTAGAATGGCCCAAAAAACCTAAAAAAATATTTTCCCGAGCAAAAAGGATGATCTTTTGAATTTCTTAAAAAAAAATTTTTAAACAATTTCTGGCCAAAAATTTCGCCCTGCGCACTTCATATTTCCTTAAAGAGAACATTTCTGAATAGGAATCCGCAGAGAAACCGAACCATAATTTTTTTTAGACGAGAGCGGCATCACATCATGGACTAAATGTTTCTGGCTAACATTACATTGTTATTAGGCCTTGATAAAATTACTGTCTAAACAATTTGGCAACAGGGCCAATTGAGCCAATGGGTGTAAGGACAGAATAGTGTTCAGGTTTCTACATTATTACAGAGTCATCATGTAGAAATCTACAATTAAGTTGAAAATGTTACCACAGTAACATGCTACAGTACAGCCATCTCTGGGATCAGAAACAAATTAATTAAGGGTTCATATCAACCTTAATAGAAATTTTCAAATATTATTTCTACGCGTATATAATAAAATATGTCTAGTGGCTGTAATTCCCGTATACTCGGCAAAAGGATTTTAAAAAAGAACACACCTACCGCCTAAATATTTCGTGTTGGTATCATGTGACGTCACGGGCTATGACGCGGATGACGTGCAACGGTATGTAAATTAGATGGAGTATACCTATCTTGAAAGATTAGCAATGAACTACATACTGTCAGAACTACATACTGTCAGTGTGCGCAGGCGCGCGGATCATGTACAATTTTACCCTCAATCGATTCGCCGCTAAAGAAGAATATCTTAAAAAAAAAAGAAATTTTATAAACTTTGGAAAATAGCATTTCAAAAAAGAACTGTAAGTATGCTGTATTTTTTATTTTTTCTCAAAAAATAAAACAATTTTATTTTAAAATATATATTTTATATTGACACATAAAAAATAAATTATTTTTGAATCAAAACTTTTGCAGCCATCATATCGGCTTCTTCTGAGGACGGCTTTTGAAATTTTGACCTTTTCTTTCCCTTTTTAATTTTTTTCGTTGGAAAAAATTTCCTCTGAGGGATAATTTTTTTATTGGAGGGTATTCTGGATGTGGATGGAAAACCCAAATTGATATCTTTTTGATTTCTTATAGCATCTATGGTGGGTTTTATCGGGACTACAATTTTTTGTACAGCCTTTAATTCTTCGAAAGAAACTAAACACTTAGTACAACGATTCATTTTCTACTTACAACAAAAATAACACTGAAAATAAAACAAAAGTTTAACCACACTTAAAAGTTTTAGAACTTCACACCATAGAATCAAGTTACTCAAGTTTTCAAACACCTCACCTGACACAGTGTCTCAAGTACGATTGCGCGAATTCGTGCAATTTACGAGACGCGCCCGGTCTGTAGATCTAAGTGAGGGCATCGCTCATAGTAGATCGGGCGTAGATATACCGCCCAACACAAAGTGGTCTCTACAGGTGTAAACACCTGCTAGGAAAAAATGTGACTGAATATAAAGCGGTCCACACACTGAGGTTTTGATGGAATGTAATTAAATAATAACTGTGTATTATGTAATTTTTTGTAGTATTATTGGCGCTACTATAGTATGCGGTCTACCCCGAGGATGAGTCTAACTGTGCATATCTATTATAGTGAAGGTACAGAATACGCCAATTTTGTGGCTTATTCCGAACTAAAATAGTAAATTGATATGAGAAAATATTAATTTATAAAATTAAAATAATACTCCTTCCGACTTAAGTTTTATTCAATTTGTAAACATCCGGCTCAACAACACCATAATCTTGTCTCAGATGGGCGAGAAGGGTTTGCACACAATAATGAAAATCTTTACAAAGTGAATAAAATGCACAATAGTGCATTCTTTCACAGTTTTTGCTGTAAATTTTAAAGAACGGCTTGGATTGACATGAAATTTGGCACACGCATAGCTAACATGTCAAAGAAAAAAAGTGATATGGTGCCGATGTGTGCTTTTGCCCTGGGGGTGAGTTTCGCCCTAGCTCGAGGGGTGAAAAAATATATGTTCAAGTTAAGTCCCGAAATGGATAAACTGACTAATTTTAAGCAACTTTTGTTCTATAGAGTTTTTTCACCAAATCAATACTTTTCGAGTTATTTGCAAGTGAATATGTTCACGTTTTTAGACGGTTTTTGGCAAATAACTCAAAACGTAAGCATTTTGTCGAAAATAATATTCTTAGCAAAACTATAGCCTATAAAAAAGTGAAAAAAAAAACGGTGTATATATTAGCTCTCTATACCTAGCAAAAACAGAGTTATAACTAATGAAAAATAGGTTCATATTAGAAAAATTCCAAATAGAATAATTCATTGTGAACAATCCAAATAATGAAGCATGCCTGGTGAAAACACAGTACAACTTTTTTAAAGTGTTTAAAAAAAGCTTTATCTCTGTTTTTATAAAAAAAGAATGTGTGTGTACTTTGTACGCACGTAAGAAGATATTCTTCTATTATATAATAGGTAATTTAAACGAAGTAAATATACTTAAAAGGTTATTTGTATTTTATTTAAAAATCAAACTAACTTTCTTATCTACCACTTTCAAAAAATTTTTATTAAAACAACCAAAAATAAAAAAAAATATGAATCGCCCAGGAATTGAACCCGCAACCTTCCAATCTCAGTGCTAACGCATATCCCACTACTCCAGCGAGGCCCTAGAAATAGACATGTAAGTTTCGGATATAATTACACAACACGGCGACATATAGTGTAAAAATGTTATGCTTACATAATATTTTATTATTTTACTACAGGGAAACACAAATCCAAAAACACAAGAATTATAATAAATAATACATTTCCTAAAACCACTAATATATTCTTTTAATGACTTATTTGCACGGTTACAGATACATACATACCTATCTTGAAAGATTAGCAATGAACTACATACTGTCAGAACTACATACTGTCAGTGTGCGCAAGCGCGCGGATCATGTACAATTTTACCCTCAATCGATTCGCCGCTAAAGAAGAATATCTTCAAAAAGAAAATGAAAACAATCCGATTAAGTTGAATTTAAAAAACAAATAGTTTCTAATCTTGTTTCGGTATCAATTTTAAAACTATGGTAACTTGTGAAACACGGAAATCTATACAGTATCTTGTTCATACAGAAAAGCAGAGTTTTGCCTTCAGAACAACGACATCAATCAGGCAAATTTGATTATCTGTGATGGGGACTAAATTTTGGTTCTGCCATGGTACAATAATAATCATCACTATTGTTACTTTTTAATTTTTTTAATAAAGTTTTACTTGATCTCTGAGTTAATTATTGTGATCTGTTTTATTACTTTTTCATAAAAATGCACACTACTGCTTGAAAATAATTATTTAAAATTAAAATAAAATGCACTTATTACGCACAATCATTGAAAATGTATAATGTAAATGCAGCTATTTTGCATAATTTTTTACATTATGCTAATACATCATTAGTACCTATTTAGTATTTTTTTAATACCTATAATGTATTACCGGTACCAAAGACAATTGACTATATTAAACAGTCAATAGTATTTGCCGGTACCCACGGTTCTTAAACATTAAAGTCTAACTAATAACCGTGACCGGTACCGGCAATCAACTCATTGACCTGACCGGTAGTTCCGCCCAACTACCGGCTACGGGGCTACGGAAGAAGGCACCGGTACCGGCCAGAGTGCGTCCAGGGAGAGTGTAGCCAAGCCCGGAAACCAGAGCAAAATATGGCCGCCCTCAGTGATCACTGCTTGCCCTAGTCGCACACAAAAATATAAATTTTACATAACTGTCAGTTGTAAAAAGAAGATTGAGGTTATATAGAAACAGTACAAAAAATGCAAAATTATATTTTGATTAAATTAATGTTATGTTATTTTATTAGAACTGCTTGTTTTGAGAAAGTCTGAAGTGCCTATAGATAGTGCAATGTTGATTCGGAGAAAAAAGACGTTAATTCATAACAGAAACTAAATTAATCTGAACCAAATCATTGTAAACAAAATTCTGGTCTCATTATGGATGGGCTGCAGTGGAGCTTGCAATAATTGGTTTCACACTGATTGTGTAAAAATATCATTTGCTTCTTAAAAAGCTAAAACGGTATTGTGATAATTCTATAGAAAAGGTGAGAGTATGAGTTGAAGTCATTTAGGTTCGGATGTGTGGAAGATACTGGGAATAAGATAAGAAGCTGGTCTATTGGCTGGTATGGTTATTGTTAATGAAAAGTATAAGCATTTATCAGTTATTCTGCAGGTGGATTCTCCCAGGCATAAACTGTTGCTAGAAAAGGGGTAAGATCAGATGAGGATGCTGGAGCTAAACTGGTCTGTTACTTACAAGATTAGTTTTTGTGATAATTTGCAAAATGTGTTTAGGTGCCTCTTTTAATACTAGTGACATAACCAGTGTTTAAACATGGATTAAAAAATAGTGTGTGTACTTTTATGTATGTAAGTTATACTTACAGTAGACGCCCTCTTAACCGACCGACCCTACACCTTTTTGGATGATACTATTTTTAGATTAGAGGTCATACAAGTTTCATAATTTGTCTTGTGAGTGATATTGTTAATTACATATGTATATACACATCGACATTCGTTTCACTTTATATTTTGACTTAATTTGTTTGAAAATGAATCGTGACCCATGGGAAAAGTTATAGTGGACGGACTATATGTACATACTACTTTTTTGTTTATAGATCATAAAATATAATATATATTTTTAATAGAGTTACATATGTAATGTCTTTCTGAGGGTGGTTTTAAAGATTTTCGGTTTAACCAACTTCTTGATTATCCGACCTATGGGCAGCTCCCGTCATGGTCGGTTAAGAGAGCGTCTACTGTATATATGATTTCAACTATTTCAAGGAAATAAATAGATTCAAAACAAACAGTTTATTTGTAATTTATTTAAATATTAAATTAAATTTTAATACTTACTACTTTCCAAAAGATTTCATTAAAAGAATAGCACAAATTAAAAAATTATAAAACATATATTTACTAAAAACACCAATATATTTTGTTCACACTTTATTTCCACCGATACGTAACTTGAAAGATTTAGCAACTAACTTTATATTGTCTGTGTGCACAATAGTGCATACTGTTAGTTTTATAAAAAACTCACAACATTTTTCCCAATCGCACCTAATAACTTCAAAAATAGAATCAAGCTAGAAACATAAAGCATAAACGAACTTATAGGTGTTTAATTCAAAATGACAAAAAACATATAAACGTTTTTTGGACAGAAAAGTAATAGACCACTTGTGCGTTTAGATTTGTCAATTTTAATCAAAAGCTAAGTAATGACTGCTAGGTCTGTATGAATTTTTAAGTCTGTATTACTCATTATTCATCACAAATAGCTGGTAATGTATCCACTGGAAATGTATCAGAAATTTTAATACCTCTTCTTGGTTAATGTGGAAGAGACAGATAAAATTAATGGAACATTGCTGGAATAAAACTTATGTTAAGCGATAGTCCATATTCTCCACTTACTGCGGTCACTTTATTAAGTAAGCAGTATCTGTAGGTTTTCATGTGATTCAGCTAAAAGAACTGTATCATCAGCGTATCTCAGGTTATTTATGATCATGCCATTAATTCTAATGCCTATGTTTATTTCATCCATTGTCTTACTTAATATGTCTTCTGAGTACCTATATATTAAATAATATTGGTGAAAGTATACACCCTTGTCGAACACCTTTTTTTTCATTTCTATTTCTTCTGATGTTATGTCTTCTATTCTCACTACCGCTTTTTGGCCATAGTATAAGTATATAGCGAGCCTATAAGGGTCCGTTTTTCCTTTAGAAATATGGAAACCTAAAAACTGTTAATTGTAATAAAATGAATTATTCTATACCTATACAATATTGTGACAATCAATTGATATCGGCCCTGGACAGATAACGAAGTACAGGCATATTTGTGCTCTTCACAATTTGTTAGTTCTTGAGTGGTGAATCAATATCTATGAAAGATTTTTTAATTTTTGCATACTGGTAAACAAAAGTATGTTACATCTCCTACTGTAAGTAAAACTGTAAACAATTTAAAATGATTGATTTAACATGTAGTGTTACCACTTTAAATTCTTAACCTGTCCAAATCAACCGGAAACAAAAAGCTGACAAGTTTCTTTGCTAGTGACATGTGAGCGATTTTACTAATTTGATTTTTAGGCATTAATATTTATTTTGAATTGACTTTATTTATTTTTAAATAAGAACACTTATATTAATTTAAATACACAGACTTACTTCATATTATTTATTTACCACACTAACTTACAAGAACAATAAACACTTAATAGTATTTAATTTATTAGGAAATACTACACATTATCAAATCTAACTTATATTGTACTTTACAAAATTTATCTAATCAAAAATACCTCCAAATCGTACGCTCTAATACAGTATCTCGTCGTGGCTTTATTAGACTTCTCACTCATTCACAATCGTTGCCTTAAATACTATTTACAGTTTTTCTAGAACAAAAAGAATGATAGCGTCATTTATCTGTTAAAAGAGTCTCCCTTTGATTCTAGAATGAAAATAATATTTACATAAAATAAAGTAACATTTACATGTATCCAGAAACTGGTGCCAGTCTAGCATTACCAGGTGTCCCGCTTTGCGCGGGACGTCCCGATTTTCAGGGGTCTGGGGACGCGTACCGATTTGTACGTGATCGGGACACTAAATGTCCCGATTTTCACCCACGAAAACCAATTTCAGGAGGACTTGAAGTGAATTTTATAACTATGTTATAAGAACAAGGAACTCCTAAAAGCGGCAAAATCGAATGAAAAATATAATTTTAATAAAAAATAAATAATTCACTTAATCTAAGATTTTTTTTTGTAATTTCGTCTGATTATTATTATTATGTAGGATTAAAAAATACAGATTATAGAAACACCTTGTAGTCCAGTAAATGAACGGTAAATACGGCGATACCGTGTAATTTTCAGGATCAACTCCGAATTGCATAAAAATTTGGACGGCTTGTGCCGTTTGTTGCTTTTACTCGGGGGGTGACAGTCACCCCTAGTTGGGGGTGAAAAACCGCGCGTTTAAAATAAGTCAAAAGATGGATAAATTGACTAATTCTAAGAAATTTTAGTTCTATACAATTTTAACTTAGTTAATACTTTTCGAGTTATTTACGATTGAAAATGTTTATTTTTCGACCAAAAAATCACGTTTTCAGGCGATTTTCACAAATAACTCAAAAGTAAGTATTTGATCGAAAAAAATATTGTTAGCAAAAATGTAGCATAATATAAAAAAATGAAAAAAATTTTAAACTCGTAAAGTCTATAGACCCAGCAAAAGCAAAGTTGTGGCTCATGAAAAATACGTTTTTATTCTTCAAATTACAAATCAAATATTTCAACGTGAAATAACCAAGAAATAAAGCACTTTTCGGGAAAAACCAATTAAACCATTTTTATTAAAGCTTTATTTTTACGTTTTAAATAAGTTTCTAGCATCAAAACTAAGCGAGCTATGCTCAAAATCAAGTTGACTCCATTTTTTTGGAAAAAAAATCGTGAAAATCTCCCCCTACTTAGCCCGCCAAATGAAATTATCCGTTAACGCTTTACAAACAATTTATTTTACTTATGTATTTTTTACATTATTGAAAGGGCCTGAACGAGTCACTAATCACGAGTGTATGCAAAATATGAACAGCCATATTTTAACCACTTTTTGTCTTACAGAAAAACAAAATGAATCTATAATATTTATAAAAGCAAGACCTACCTACTTTTTATTCCTTGAGATTTTTAGTATCCCTAATACTTTTTAAGTTATTTTGAAAAAAGGGCATTTTCCAATATTTTAGGAAAATTTGTTTTGCTATAAAATAAAATTTTTTCAAAACTAAGCACTCCCAACTGGTAAACCTTACAGATCGTATAAACAATACACATATAAAGTAAATGGTAAAGCGGTAACGATTAATTTTATTTACGGTGCTAAATAGGGGGAGATTTTCACGATTTTTTTACGAAAAAAGGAACCAACTTTATTTTTAGCGTAACTGGCTTAGTTTTAATGCTAGAGACTTTTATATAAAACAAAATTAAATATTTTTTAAACACTTTAAAAAATTTTAATAGGTTTTGCCCGAAAATTGCTTAATTTTTTGGTTATTTCAAGTTGAAAAATTCGATTTGTAATTTGACTAATAGGAACGTATTTTTGATGAGCTACAACTTTGCTTTTACTAGTTTTATAGACTTTCTGAACATTAACCATTTTTTTTGCTTTTTTTAATGCTACATTTTTGCTAATGAATATTTTTTTCGATACAATTGCTCGAAAAGTATTGACTTAGTTTAAAAATTATATAGAACAAAAGTTTTTTTAGAGTTAGTCAGTTGATCCATTTTGGGACTTACTTTAAACGCGCGTTTTTTACCCTCGATAAGGGGTAACTGTAACTGTCACCCCCCAAGTAAAAGCAACCAACGGTACAAGTTCAACTTTGAAGTAGACAGTAAGTAGAACCTAAAACCAGATTTTATTAAAATTACACTCCAAAACGGTCATTTACTGGGCTATTGTTCATTTGTCCCGATCTACAACCCTAAATCCCGATTTGTTTTTGCTTATGTACCGACTAAAAACAAATCGGACCTGGCAACACTATGCCAGTCTCACTGGAATGGCAGTGGCATGAAAAATAGACCACCTTTCTATTCAAGGCAGCGCTGGCAGACAGCTCTGGACTGGCGCAAAAAAGTGTTTACACTTGAACAAAACCCTATACAAGATGACTCTGCCAGATCCTTGGTAGAGGAAGAAATTAGAATAATCACAAGAAACTTCCTTGATGGACAATGGATCATCCAAGTAACGAATCAAGACTGCTAAATACCCCTCCTGGATTTGAAAGGTGACTGAAGAAACCATGGCCAACAAACTTAATAAATTAACTATTTATGTGAACTAATATAAAATATATTATACAGGAGAGTTGCCACATGGCAGCTTCTCCCTCATGTGTTCAACATTCACACCATTTACTTATAGCTTCATGATCAGATGGTAAATTAAATTGTGTATTAAATAAAAAAAAATGTCAAAATATTTTTTATACCTAAAGGTGCAGCAGAATCTATTTCCTGAATTTCAGTTATACAATTTTGATCGCTTATGGAAGATGTTTGTTGTCCTTTATATACTTTCTTATTTTGTACACCAATCCTTTTTCTCGGCGATTCCAAATTCAATTCTTGTTCTGCATTACTTCCAATCATTGCAGGAAGTATTTGTATTGTATGATGACCTGATACTAAAGATATAGGAAAAGTCAAACAATGAGGAATGCACATAACTTTCCCCTTGTTGCCATATTCTAAATTTGAAAAAATATATAGAGAATAGTCAGATTTTTTTGATATGCCATTCCTCTTACAGAAACATTTCATTGGCTAGAATTAGTGACGAGTATAATATATGATGTCATGGTAACTGACGTCTGTCATAATATTGGAGGTTACATTTATAATGTCAAATTATTGTTTTCAATTTATATTTCATTTATTTAGTTTATATTTTAACAACAGTTTATTTTTTAAATAACTTTACTTTCCCTTCCGTATCCTTGATTGGTTGTTTAGGTTCGTAATGGTTTTCTTGTATGGTAGTTTAGTTAGGCATTAATTTTAAGAAATGTTGCTGGCTAAATGGGCACATCTTCCAAAGGCCACAAAAGAAGAAGAAAAAATAAACAAACAAAAATCTTACATAACCTTCTATCTAAGCCTTCTATACTATAGGAAAACATGACTGACACTGGGTGCGTTCGGATGACCACAGCGGCTGGACAGCTGAGCCAGCAGTAGCTGTCAGACGTCACCGCTGGAAGTCAGCCTCTGAGAGATTTACTAAGCTTTCCCTATCACAGCTGGATACAACCACTCAGCCGATTTCTGCTGACAGTCAGCCGCTATGGTCGTCCAAACGCACCCACTTATACGCTCTGAGCTTCGCTGGTGTCGCTCCTAGCGGATTACTAATTCAACTTTCACCAGTAATTTTTAAATGTATTATTTAATTGTTATCGCTTAATATTTAAAACGCAAAAAAGTAATTAAATTGTAATCGATTTTTTAAAAATTTTGCTAACTGTTTTAACGTTCTCTCAATGAAATATTAATTTCTTACTTCAGATACATTCACAATTATCGTGTAGATGGCGCTTAGATGATTTATATCTAATTATAATTAGATATTACAACATATTAAAAAAACTTAATTCAGTATTTAAACCGTAAGTATACTTAAGATAAAAATATATACCACTTTGACCAACTAATATTTTTTCTAATTAATGTTTTTAATTTCAATTTTAAATTATTCACTTTGACATTTATGTCAAATTTCCAGTAAAGGTTTACAGACTTGTCACTACTGGCTCTCGCGATTTTTTAATTATCCCCTCTACCTACGAGCTCAGCGTATATTACAGATACAGTTGGAAAAATGAAAGAATACCCATGAACGATCACATCAATCACTTAATTTATGTTTGTTGTCTTTTTCTATAAATAATAAACGTTTGTTATAGAAAAAGATAGGAAACACAAAATAAGTGATCAATGTGATAGTTCATGGGTATTCTTTATTTTTCCCACTGTAGTTATCTTTGTTTCACATTCTTAAAGACAAAGAGAAACAGTGTCACCTGTAGTTGCTGTGGTAAATACATACCGTCGAAAAAATGAAAGAATACCCATGAACGATCACATCAATCACATATTATTCATCTATCTCTCTCATTTATTATTTATGAAAAAAAAAACAGCAAATACAAAATATGTGATTGATGTGATCGTTCATGGGTATTCTTTCATTTTTCCGACTGTATATGTTTTTATTTGGCAACAGCACTTGTTTCCAAACTTAACGGTAGTGAAAAACTAATAAATGAGGAAAAATTTGTTGAATTTGCTTGCCGTCAAGTTTGTACGAGTACCAGTGGGTTATATTTCATTAAATATAATATGAAGTGCATGCCTAATTGTTTAACTTTTAGTTTATCATACTTTAATAATGAATTGGGTGGCTCTCTGATCCAATATAAGTACTGTTATTATTTCCACTAAAAATGGTTACAGGAACAATTTTTGAAATTTTTTGACTTGATTGATATGACACATTTTTAAAATTCTGATCAGTCTGACGTAGAGGACATTTTGTTTGAATAATAGGTTTGTTCTAGCAAACAGTCGAACTAGTCAGCAAACAGTTGGTCAGTGAGAGAACATAATACAGTTATGAGTGCTATCCCCTCTACTCGCGCTGGTCCACTATTCGCTAATGGTTTCAGACCGTTTGAAACTCGTGCTAGAACAAACCGATTGTCTGTAAGAAACAAATCACAATAACTGAATAAAACAGATTTTCCCACCTACCTCTATCCAAAGTATACATTTCCTGGCCTCATTGTAGAGAGCATAGTCATATTTTTTCTCCCTAGGGAAACAAAGTACTTTTAATCCCTAGGGAGTAAAAGTAAAAGTGATGTTGACGTCATACTATGTCATAGCATAGATGAAATAACTTATTGACACCCTATACTATTACTCTATTTTCTATTAGGTAAGTATCCATACATTTTAAATTTTATTTATAGATGTTGCAAAATGGTAAAAACAGTAAATTGTTATTTTGATTTAAAAATTTTTCATTAATAATTTGATAGTTATACTGTACCTACTTGTTAGTTTTAGTTCTCTAATAAATTTTGTTAGTTCTATTGTTGATTGAATACACAAATTCCTGTATTCAATTATGATTCATGTATTCAATCAACAGTTATAAAATATTTTAAAAATGAAAAAAAGACTTATTTGAGGGAGGTGGAAAAATGTATAACATGGGAGAAGTGCCTTTTCCTCCCTTGAATGATTACTGTAGTAAACTAGTAAACTTTATTCTTGGGAGGAAAAGGTGCACTTCGCTCTCTTGTTATACAAATATCTATAGGTGTTAAATTGGTGAATAAACAAAAAACCAATATAAATAATTAAATACTTTCGCTTTCTTCTCTAAATATTGTTGGTACAGCAATGCATTTTAATTTTCTGCTGCCATCTTGTCTAACTTTTTTCCACATGTCAGAAGTAGTGTTCCTAAACATTCAAAAATTGAATACAATATTTTTTAATGATATAAATATTATAAAGAGAATGCATCAAATGCAAATACTCAATTAATTTTACTTGAAGAACTTACTTCACAAACAACAGCATATTTGTTTGGATCTTGTTTTAACCCTATATATTTTTAATCCACACTTTCCGTCGTTCAGATTCTTTTGGGAAAGAATTCATTTTCACATTATTTTTCCCCAATCGACTTCGCAACCTTTTACCTTACAGGAAGGCATTTTTCAACCTGAATAATAATAGTAATAGTAATTTAATATTTCACTCTATCTAGTTAAGTGAGGTTAAACCACTAAACCAGAGTAAAGTAAACGAAAAATAAACAACTGATCATCTGTTTACCCCTTCCATATTAATCCGGAAATCTGAGCAAAAGATGGCGGAGCCAATCAGCTTTTAGCGTATACGATGGCAACACTCTTCCAAGACGCACACTGGTACCGGCTACCTATCCACTGCCTTGATTTATTTCTTTTTAATTTGGCGTATTGGCTGCATTGAAATTGAAAATATTACATGCATCTGACATTGCTGACATTGACAAATGAAATGACACTTCTCTCCAAGTGTTTTTGTTTTGCTTTAATAGAAATAATTTTCTAGTTATCTATTCAATTAACATCAAATTACTTTTGTGAAGTGGCACGAAAAACAGTGAACAAAAATAGTGTGGTCATTTATTGTCCGTATTTTACAACATAATGACTGGGACCCCTTACATTTTATATGTACCAGACATTGCCCTCGAAAAGATTTTTTCCTTTTTGAGTTATGATGAGATTGCTAAGAATAGAATCGTAAGTATTCAGTTTAATTAGTTCGTAATTATTTATTATTTAAGGGGAGTTATAAAGATTTTTTATTATAAATTGATAGTTCCTTTGTTACAAAACAAATAGTGACATTTTTATCAATGTTTGTTAACCTGATTTTGACGTTTGACATTTACATTATGAGACAAGTTTATTTTATTATAAGGCGGGAATAATTCCTTTGTACAATTATGGTCAAAATGTAATTTTAAAACAAAAAAATGGGTGAAGATTGTGATCCTCTGGACCTTCTGTTGTTAGCAGCAGCTGAAGAACTAGAAGACTCATCTAAGAACCAAATAAAACCAAAATCTTTAAAAGAAACTAACTTATTTGAACAGGAATCTAATATTAATATTAAACCTCTTGCCACAACAACAAACAATAGTATAATTCATACAGGAGATACAGACTCATCAGACGACGAAGACAGACGAAACTGGGAAGAAAAGAAGTATACAGAAAGTGGTAGAGAAATCAAAAAAATATTAGATGTTCCCACAAAAATAGGCAGCAACAAAAGCCGAATATCTAGAGTATCCAATTGGAAGAAACCCTCAGTATCTGTTGTAAAAGAAACTAATAAAAAGACTGTGAATCCTTTGACTAATCCGAATCCCTCAGTATTCTCACAAGCCGATGTAATATTCGGAATTCGTGTTATTAACCCACTAGTTTCATCTGCAGTGATCGCAGAGCGAATGATAGGTCGTGAAGCTATACAGTTTAACAGGTTGGGTAGATTTTTACAGATAAAAACTGACGAAAAAGACTGGGTAATAGCGGGAGTTGTGGTTCACAAAAGCGCTGCTAAGACGTCACAAAAAGGTAACCAGTTCAGCGTATGGACTTTAACTGATTTAAGAGACGATATTAAAACAGTAGCAGTGTTTCTATTTGGAGGAGCTCATGGACAGTTATGGAAAACGAGTGTTGGTACCGTTGTAGGGCTGCTTAATCCTAATGTTTTGGAGAAAAAAGAAGGGAGAGATGAGGTAAGACACTAACTTATACACTTATAATAAGAACGTAAAATCGTCAGTGACATGGCAATATCTCCTATGTGACTTCACCTGAACTTTTCAGGAGAGACAAAAATTCTTTCAATTGTTTGTTTGTGCTTTATGAGCTGTGTAGGAGCAACATTTAATTGTAATGAAAAATAGTTAGTACTTGATTGAATTTTAATTTGTTAAGTTATGTAGGAGGTATTGCTTTAGGTAATGTGACTCATAGGAGATAAATATGACTCATATAATATTTTTGATCAGTGTACCAGGGGCGCTATTCTTGACCACTCGTAAGTACAAATGTCATTCGCATTGTAACGTTTTATGTGAAAAGATATTAGGATTACGTTTATTTTTAAATGGACCTTGCAAATTGTTCAATATATTTAATTGTTGCTGTGACTTTTATGTAGAATAATCCAAGTAATAAGTTATTATATAATTTTATTCATTAATTAGTTTATTACATTTATTAATTTTCCAGGTAAAGTTAAAATCATTTTAAGAAGATTGATTGATTTCTTTGTGAACGACTTTACTGCGTTTTCCACACAATTACATTTATACTTAACTTAATGTTCTAATTTCAAGACTGATTTGTCAACTACTGTTATTGTCTTTGTTCTAGGATAAGTTGTATTTGTCAATTTCAAAATGTTCTAGCTCTCAATTGTTAAATGAGAGCAAGTAATTTTATTCTTTATTATTGTTTGTTATGTATTTACCAATTTTGTACCTACTATAGCTTATTTTTCTAATTTGTGTGACATTTTAATTGTATCATGTACTAATGGACTTTGGTCCGTAAATAAATAATAAATAAATAAATAAATAAATAAATAAGAAAAATTCTTTTAAGTAAAGGCATTTGAAAATTTGGCACTTAGCAAATTAGGATTTTTGTCATAAATTTCAACAATAATTTTTTTTGCTCGTCTGAAGCATTGTTTGTTCATTTTGCTTTAACTGATGGCATTTATATTTTCAAAATACAAATACAGCGGAACCTCGAAAACTCGGATTAATCGGGACCGTGGCCAATCCGGGTTATCGAAAATCCGGGTTAGTCAGAGAATATGGTAAAAATTAATAAAATACGGTATACTTACAGATAAACTCCGTTAGAATTGAAATAACATGAAGTATATATAAATATGCACAGTACCTACACATCTAAATTACTAAAAACACGCAAACACAAACGTAAGCAAACGGAGCGAACAATACAAGACTGTACTACACACAATACAGTCACCACAATCGGAACGATGTTGTTATTTAAGAACAGTGAAAACTAAAGACCATTGTTTAAAAAAGAATTTTTTTAATAGTTTTTAGTCTTTTTTAAACAATGCTAAGACAGTTTGAAATAAATATGCAAAGGAATACTACAGACAGGTGCCTGTTGTTTCTGCCGGCGTGTGCCATGAGTCATTTTTACTATCGTATAGTTCAAATTACACAAATACAAATTACCTCTCAAATATTATACACTGATGGGCAAAAAATTTAGATCACTAGGGGAATTATACACGTTTGATGCCTTAAATTTCCTGAACCTGTTGTCCGATTTGAGTTATTTTTTTAGTATCTTATAGCTTTATTATTTAAGAATCTCAATGTATTAATATTGTTGCTAGACAGGTAAATGTCATTTTATACCGGGTGTAACAATCATACAGTGTTTTTTCCTTAAAGTTCGGAACACTCTGTGGAATATTATAGCATAGATCAAATATTGAAATTAAAACCCAATTGTAGCCTTAGGTTTTCTTAACATTTTCTTCTTTGATCCATTTGCTTATGTTGCATAATAAAAAAGTTAGGTACTTTAACAACTAGCCACGTTCTTCATCAATACAGGGTGTTTCTAAATAAGTGCGACAAAGTTAAAGGGGTAATTCTGCATGAAAAAATAATGGCCGTTTGCTTTATAAACATATGTCCACAAATGCTTCATTTCCGAGATATGGGATGTTGAATTTTTTCTTACAAACCCACGGTTTATTTGTTGCTCTAAAACCTGTTGAGATATGCAACTGAAATTTGGTGGGTTTTAAGAGGTAGTTATTGAACATTTTTTGACATACAATTAAGAATTTTATATTCACCATTGGCGTGCATACGGGATGTATCTAAAATATTTATACCCGTATGCACGCAAATGGTAAATATAAAATTCTTATTTGTATGTTGAAAAATGCGCAATAACCACCTCTTAAAACCTACCAAATTGCATTTGCATATCTCAACCGGATTTACAGCAACAAATAAACTGTTAGTTTGTAAGAAAAAATTCAACATCCCGTATCTCGGAAACGAAGCATTTGTGGACATATTTATTTATTTTTATTTATTTATTTATTTATTTATCTTTATCAAGCAAACAGTCATTGTTTTTTCATGCAGAATTACCCCATAAAGTTTGTTGCACTTATTTAGAAACACCCTGTATTGATGAAGAACATGGCTAGTTGTTAAAGTACCCAACTTTTTTATTATCCAACATAAGCAAATGTATCAAAGAAGAAAATGTTAAGAAAGCTAAGGCTACAATTGGGTTTTAATTTCAATATTTTATCTAAGCTATAATATTCTACAGAGTGTTCCAAACTTTAAGGAAAAAACACAGTATGATTGTTACACCTGGTATAAAGTGACATTTACCTGTCTAGCAACAATATTAATACATTGAGATTCTTAAATCATAAAGCTATAAGATACTAAAAAAATCACTCAAATCAGACAACAGGTTTAGGAAATTCAAGGCATCAAACATGTATAATTCCCCTAGTGACCTAAATTTTTTGCCCGCCAGTGTATTACATACATTTTTATTGTTGAAATGTTTATCTGATAATTAACTATTTTGATGGGAAATAAGCCACAATTAAATTGAAAAATAATTGTATTAACGTTTCGACGCCCAAATCGGGTGTCGTCAAAATACAAATGTACTGAAAATCAAAATGTTTATCTGATGAAAATCGGTCCGGGTTAGCCGGAGTTCTGGGTTATCGGGGGCCGACTTATCGGGGTTCCACTGTATAAACAATCTTCACGTGTAACAAAAGATCAAATATTATTTATACTGTAATATAAATAAATTTAAAATCAAATGGGTATGTACGTAAGTTAGACAGCGATTTTGTAATTCAGTACTCCATAAATTTCCTGCAGGTCAGTCATACCAAAGTATAATACTTCCTCTATTCGGCTTAGCTCACGCTGGGTTTAAGCTGTTTTGAGTAGTACCTAGAATAATAGTATTTATGAATGACATTTTTATGAACTTCAAAAATGTGACTTCAATAAGCTTTCATTACAACTTGTGCCGTTATTAATCAAAATTCAGAGTTGGCACAATGATATGAAATGATCATAAATTCGAGACAAATTTAAGAATTTAAGGGTTCATTAGGGTTCGGTTATTTGATAAATAACCGAACCCTAATAAACCCTTAACGTGCCATATCCCTATTCCGAATGTGAATTCCGACTGCAGTGAGGACAGACGTTTTAGATATTTACAGTGTTGCTACCACTGGTAGCAACGGTGGTCAAGAATACCATTTTTAGAAAATATTTGCAAATCAATCCTTCGCAACTTACTTATAAGTGCTAATTGCTAGTGATGTCAAGAATAGCGAGCCAGGTAGCTTCGCTTGTATGGGTACACTTTCCTTCTACTCTTCCATGTGTGGTATATTAATTTTGAATTCATTGTCAAAGCTATCTTGTAGCTGTTGTATCTACGGGTTGCCCTAGTACATTATCTGTTTTTAGCTCCTTGATTAGCAGTCTATTGTTAGAGTCGGACAAACATAAGTTTGGGATTGCGACGTAGCGTTTCACGCAGACAAGCAAACCATTTCTACCAGTGGCGGACGGAAACAGGCAGATTTGAAATAAATTTTTTTATAAGTAAATTATAAAAGTACCCAAATTATAATTAATTAAAGTGAAGAATGAATTTGTTTCTTTTTATTTTCATAGTTTTTAATAATAAACATACAGACGTGAGAACAATTCATTTGAGAAAAATAAAAATTATGTAGAATCGTATGTAACCTTGGAGAGATTTATTTTTTGTTTACAGTTTTTCGGAAATCGAAATCTAAACAAATTATCGATTATAAATACTTGGTACTTTTGAAAAAACATTCTTTATAACTGTAAATTGTAGAAAGTTGAACTAAAATGATGTCAACAAAATATCAATTTAAAATACATTATCCATTATACAATTTTATTTTTTAAGCTGAATAATTACTTTTACTATGTTACCTAAAGCCTAATCCAATTATCGTTTTCGTTAATGTTTCCTTTGACCCTGGAAATTCCATTTGTTTGTTCTTTAGTTTTTGATAGATACCTTAAATAAATAGAAATCGTTAAAATATTTGGAAAGTAAATCTTCTTTTATACTTTAAGTAAATAAAATTGTAAAAGAATTGTATCTATCTACCATTTTTGTTAAACATGTATCTATATCAGTGTGTTTACGAAAAACTTTTATTTCGTTCTAAACGGGTACAAACAATTGTTTTATAATTTTACTTACTCTATTTTATTTACCATAAAAAATATAGGTATCAATTTCCCATTAACTAATAATTTTTTAACTTTTAAACTATTTACCATTAAATGTAGGGAATCTTTTCTCGATGGTGTAGAAGTCGTATATAATATTTTTGACGGTTTCCACTTGTCCACTGCTCAATTCAATTTTTTTGGAACGACAACGTTTTCTTTTTGGACTTTTAAAAGATAAACTAGTCGCTCCATTTTTATTTACGTCTCTACCTTCTTTTCTTATTTTGGTTAAGGTGTTTTTGCTTATACCCGTCGCTGCTAGAATCCTATCCCTACAATTACCAATGTTAAATGTTACTAAACGAAAATATTGCGAAAAAAATTGCAAAATATTGGCGTGAAAGAAGAAACAGTGCCTAAAAACTTGTGTATTTGATCAGAGCATCCTTCCTGTTGAGACGTATGACTCATAAACATGGACATTAACAAAGGCCAACATAAACAAAATAGAAAGGACTCACAGAAAATATCTATTGTATTAATTCATGTTTTATTCCATGTTGGGTATAACACTTCAAGACAAAAAACCAAACAAATGGATAAGAGAGAAAACAAACGTAAAAAATGTAACTGAGCATATTCAGGGTTAAAGTGGAGATTTGCAGGCCACAATGCGAGACAGGAAGATAAAAGATGGAATGCTGAAATACAAAACAGGAGACTGTGGACGCAGCTGCAGGAACTCACTGGAAAAGCGCAGCCAAGGACAGACAGATATGGAAAGATTTGGGGAAGGCCTATGTCCAAAGGTGGATAGAAATGGGCTAAAGAAGAAGAAGAAGAATCTGATGAAACTTCATAAATACAATTATAATAAGAAAATAAGAATAATAGTAACTTTAATATCAAGAAAATAAAATGTCATTAACAATACTTACGTCAATTTACTTAAAGGTATTAACAGGTTTTTGGTTGTTTTGAAATGTGCTGCCTCTTGCTCCATAAATGTAGTAACATTATAAATGATTGCCTTTGCTTGGCTATTCAATCCCAGCCGTTTGATTCCTATCTTTTTATGAGGCATATTGTTAAATAACTAATGACAACTTAACACACTAGAGATACACTAAATGTCTTAATAATACACTAATTACTACTACTTATATACCAAACACTAAGCTAAAAACTATTAATAAAATATCCAACACGATCAAACCAATAAGTTAAACACTCTCTGTGATACGTAATGCACTTCTAACTACGACACTGGCGATCAGCAAACTGGCCGTTTCCATGGTAACGCTAGTAAACAAGAACCACCGCGCATCTCGAGTTTTGAATCATATTCCCAAACTTATGTTTGTCCGAGTCTAGCACTATGTGCCTAGCTTATGTGTTAATCTGTTCATCACAGACCTGGCTTAGTCCTGTGTAAAGATATAAAGTGGTGGTAGATTCAGCAGGAGTTTCAGTGCCACTGTAGGAGTTGTTTTTATGGCCCCCATAATACATAGGCACCTTTGTGTATTATTTAGCTGCCTTATTGCTCCAACTTGCTGTATCTTTGTCCACCACAAACCCATAGTTTATCATTGGTCTAATAACCCTTGAGTATAATCATAGGCTCATTTTGGGATTGAGTTCCTAATTCTTACCACACATTATTCTACATTTGCTCAAAGACATAGTTGCTTTCTGTGTATTTTTCAGTATGACAGCAGTCCATGTAAGATTATGATCAAAGTATACCCCTAGGTATTTTTCTTTGACAAATCAAATCTCTGTTCCTCTCAGCTCTGGTGGTTTTAGACCTTTTAATGCTGTCTTTTTTGTGAAGTTGACAATTTGTATTTTTTTGGGAATTGACTATCAGTCTCTCTTGTTTATAGCAGTTATCAACTAAACAGGGTGTCCAGAAACTACCGGCAAATGAAGACAGGAGATTCCTCAGATAATTTTAAGATATTTTTAGCCAATTCACCTAGTCTGACAACATTTCCTAAGGGAGCTAGAGCTCTTTGAAGATGGCATCTTGTAATTAGTTTTTCTTAAATAACTCAAGAACGCTTTTATTGAGAAAAACAAAAATTAATACACATATTTATCTTCCAGAGATAAATTGATTCCATGCATTGAGAATTTCTAGTACCGGTCATAGGAGTCCGTTTTGGGTAGGGCAACAGTTATTTTATCGCATAACTTTTTTATCTGTAATTTTTAAGCATTTTTGACTCTGGATTATTAAATTGTGAGGTATTTTAGAACTAAAAGGTACTCTTGTTTTAAGTCGATAGAATACACCGTTTTCTAGAAAAATCGATTTGAAAATTTTTCTTTTTGAATTTCCACAAAAAATTTCAAAAAAAAACTGTTTAGAAATCCGAAAACTGGTACGTTTATTTATATTTCCGAGATGAATCGATTTCATTAATTGCGAATTTCTAGTACTGGTCATATGCATCTGTTTTGGGTAGGTCAACGGTTATTTTATCGCATAACATTTTTGTCTTTAATTTTTAAGCATTTTTGACTCTAGATTATTAAGTTATGAGTACTAAAAGTTACTCTTGCTTTAGTTGGTAAAATACATCGTTTTTTTTTGGAAAAATTTTTGTTCAAATTCAAAAAACGAAAAATTTTCAAATTGATTTTTCTAGAAAACTGTGTGTCCTACTGACTTAAAGTAAGAGTACCTTTAAGTACTAGAATACCTCACAATAAAAGGACTATTTCACGTGAATTAGTTTAATTTGATTTTAATTTTTTGATGTCGTTAGTTTAATTGTAAGTAATGTAAGTTAACTTGTGTTCAATATTTAATTTTGACTTTTAATTTTAATTGTAAAATGGAGTTTTTATTCAATAAATATTAATTTATTTTAATTTAATTTAATAATCCAGTGTCAAAAATGCTTAAAAGTTACAGACAAAAAAGTTATGACAATGTGATAAAATAACTGTTGCCCTACCCACAACGGACGCCTATGATCGTTACTAGAAATTTGCAATGGGTGGAGTCGATTTATCCCTGAAAGATAAATATACACATCGATTTTCGTCTAAATTGAAGCGTTCTGGAGGTATTTAAGAAAAACTAATTACAAGACGCCATTTTCAAAGAGCTCTAGCTCCTTAGGAAGCATTTTCGGACTAGGTGAATGGAGCTAAATTGTCTTAAAATTATCTGAAGACTCTCCTGTCTTCGTTTGTCGGTAAAGTTTCTGGACACCCTGTATTTAGGGCTGCTTCCATTCTTCCAGGCACCACTTAGGCAAATTTGTGCCTGATAACGGTTGAGATATCTTCAGCATATTCTAGACCTTAAAACTCATTTGTGGAGAGACTTTTGAGATCATACTAAGGTTGCATAAAGTAGAGGTGACAGAGCTCCTCCTTGTGGACATCCTCCACCTGCTCTAGCTTTGATGGTTGCGTTGCCAACATATCTACTTATTCATTCCCATGAACCCCTTAATTACCCAGCACCCACGTTAAAGATACTTTATCTTTTGCCAAGTCATTGAGATTTTTACAGTTTCTCACCAGTTTTGATTTCGTAAGTGGGCTCTTTACTGCCAGAATAGCCACTTGTCTGTCTGTGCAGATGTTGATTCTCTTAGCTTTATGGTCTCCATTTATGATTTCATCAATGCAGGCCACCAAAGCAAAAATTTCAGCCTGGAATTTCAGATTTTGCACTGTAATAAGAAACTTCAAAGTTGGCTTCATAAACACATGAAGCAAAATCATACGAACAAATTAAAGACACTGAAGAATCTAGATTTCCTATACCAATATGCATTTTTGCTAAAGGTATTCATTGTTATTTTTTTTTATGTCATACCGGTTTAATATTGTGTATTTATTACTTAGTTACGAACCACATAATGGTATACTTTATGCCTGCGTGGGCATAATGTTATTCTTTATGCCTTTAATCAAACATTTACGCCTTCAGTATTATTTTCTGCCATCCATTGTTGAAATTTAGCGTATTCCTTGTTGTATGTTTCTTTGGATTTTTTTGGTAACAGATTCTCAGTCGCTTTTTCTGCTTTTCTGCTATTTCTTCAGAAATATCGAATTTCTCTTGCATTTTGACTTTTTTTTTGACAATGTCACATACAAAAACTGTGTTTAGGTTAATGGGATGGGTACGTATTTGCGGCTGCAATGCAATTTTTTTCGAATCCTGAGAAAACTAATAAGTATTTTTGAAAAATTTAAACGCAGAATGAAAGATTGCGTTATTAGCGAGGGCCGAAAGTCCCTGAGAACTTCTATAATGTTTATTTTAATAAGTTACAGGGGTGAAAAACTAAGAGAAAATTTAGTGTGACTTTTAATTTCAAATATCTCATTCAAAAAACTTTTTATTTATTCTAAGGGACTTTCGGCCCTCGGTAATTTAATCTTTCATTCTGCGTTTAAATGTTTCAAAAATATTTATTGGTTTTTTCAGGATTCGAAAAAAATGAACACAATGTCCGTGGTAATATTTTCCAAATCTATCTTTCTCTTACAACGCACTCAGTCGAATAGAATATTGTCAGCATATTGTCAGTCAGACAGTGACAATCAGTGACAATTTTAAATATTTGACATGGCATCAGGAATATTTTGAGTTGTTGATTAAATAATATTGATATATAGTGTATTTGATAAATAATTGATTTAAGACGTGAACTTAATAAAAAGTTATTTATTGTGTATTATTTGTGGAAGATCCAAGCAGAGAATACATCAGGATAATATATTCTGTGATCCAAGTATTTTGTTGTTAAAGATGTTCAAAATTGTAAGCGTTCCAAAGTAACAATATATTATTAAAAAATCACTTTAACACTTTTCCTCTTTTCTCGATTGAGTATTAGTTTTTGTTGTAAATATAAATTATTACAATCACTGAATACATAGTTAGTGAAAAAATTATCACATTTATTAACTGAATTAATAATTTGCAATTATACAAATAACAGTTATCCAAGAACATTCAAAAGCCATCTCTTTAAGTTAATGATGACATTTTCAAGTAGAATGACTTTCTAGTAATGTTTACATATCCATACCAGTGTGAATTTTACTACACGTAATTTGCCGTGTAAAGACAGAAAAAGTAGGGATAGCCGTAAAATATTTGCGAATTATGTACTGATGGCCTTAATAACAAATTGCTAAAAAACATCACTTTCCTAGCAACGGTACTAAATAAAGATTTGTTTATACCCTAGGGTTTATAAAGTTTATACCCTAAGGCAACATATAAACTCTCAGGCCAGAGGCCCCCGAGTTTATAAGCTTGTCGCCCGTAGGGTATAAACATATATTTAATGCCTTTGATACATAAATAACTATTACAATTCCTAACTCTAGGTAGAACCTAACTTATCCTAAACCTATCTAAACTGTAAATTACATAGCAATTACAAAATTATTGTTTAAAATTACTTCTATGTTCTAACCTCTTATATTTTTTTATTTTCAGGCAAGTCTCAGCATAGATAATGCCCAGAAGGTAATGATTTTGGGCCAATCGAAAGACTTCGGCATTTGTAAAAGTGTCAAGAAAAACGGAGATAAATGCACAGCCATAGTCAATTTAGCCATGTGTCAGTATTGTGTTTTTCACATTAAACAAGAATACCAGAAATGCAGTATAAGATCTGATCTACAATCATCATTCACTGGAAAGGGTCTTACAGCACTCAGAAACAAGGTGCTAGGCAAAAACGAAGTTTTCTATGCAGGAAAGTCATATATGGCAATACCAGCCAAAAAAAGTAGAAAATTGGAACAGAAAGATAACGCTAGATTAGATAGTTTATTTGGAAAAGGTATACCCCAAACCAGTCTTAAAGCAGCACCTGTAAAGAAAAAGTCGAGTGCTGCTAGGCTAGAAGTACCTCAAGGTCAAAGACTGAAAGATTTACAGCTCTTAGAGAAATTGAGTGGTGTCAAAGATTTATCAGAAAAAACTGAGTTTGAGGGTAAACAATCATCAGATGTTACTATTGGGGATGCTAAAAGCTTAGCTTCGTCTGTTTTAAGCAGATTAAAAGCGAAAAATAAAGTTTCAGAAAACAAAGTAGATAGTGGAGCAAGAGAAAGTGTACAAAGTTCAGAAGAGTCAGTTGAAACTACTCCCAAGAAAATTAAAGGACAATTGCCAATTGACAAATTTAGGGAATTAGAAAATAATTTAACGAAAATAATGGTATCACCCACTACCAATAAGGTTCCAGCTAAAGAGTCTAATAACTTAACAAGAAAGTCTTTATTTGAGAATGATTTAACTAAACAGCGTCCTACTTTAGAAAACCCTTTCTCAGGCGTTCCGAAATTAAGTGGATTTGCCAGTGGGTCGATAGATCTAAGCAAACCTATAATTCCACGCAGATCTGATAAAGCTAAGGCAAAGGCCATCAGACTTATCCAACAAAAAGGTCCGATAAAAAAGACTGATCCCAACAACATCAGGGGCACAGGAATAAAAAGATCGATCGATATAGAAGGTGGTGATAAGCTGGATCTTGCTCCTAAGAAGTTAAAAGTCGATGAAACCAACACTTTCACTTCTGAACGGTTTAAAAAAATCATGGCGGCAAGCTCAAGTCACCTGGATCTAGTAGAATCGAGAGATGAAGAAGAGAAAGATAAATACTTCAATAAATTGGAAGCTAAAGAAAAAATGGAGGAAAAAATGATCAATACACATAAGGTAGCCTGCAAGGCAGTCAAATGTATTCAATGCAAATACATCAGTTTTTCTGCTTCCGATTTGTGTAAGTCTGAGAGACATACTTTCAAAGTGTTTGATGCTGTTAAACGGTTTTTCAAATGTGGACACTGCAAGAATAGGACTGTGTGCTTAGAGGTTGTTCCTATGACGGCTTGTAGTAACTGTGGAGGGTCGAATTGGCAGAAAACTGGAATGATGCATGAGAAAATAGCGACTGCTGTCCATAGTTTGTCCATTCGAGGAGGGGAACAGAAGTTTACGAATTCAGTGGCTACTGATGCAAATTTAGATTTATTGGTTCCTGACTAATTTTAATTTTTATTAAATGTATTTTAAAACTTCATTTTAATTTTTATTATATCTATATGACTACACAATATTTTTTTAATACCTTACCTATTTCGGGCAGAAAATTCCTGAGTAAGTTGAATGAATCCGCATCCGTTACAACAATTATGCATGAAAAAGAAAAGGCAGACATAAAAATCCATAGACTGATAAATGTCCAATCCTCTATATTTTATATCCTAATGTCTATAAATTACAGAAGTACTCATGAATGGGCTAAAAAGAAATCAATGGATACCAATCTAAAGAACAAGCCGGATTCAGAAAAAGCATCAGTACAAGTGACCACTTTTCCTCGTACTATTTGGTTTCCATTTCTAAGTTCTAGATGACATTCTTGTCTGATCCATTATTCGCTTATGTCCATATCAGAGTAATTTTCTTTTTTTATTTTATTATTTAGTGTCTCCTTCATATTCATTAGTTCGTTAATTCATTAATTTCACATTTCTCAGTGTGTCCATTAGTGTTAATCTGCAGCTTCATCTCCAAAACATAATTTTCATTAAATTTATTCCGTTTCCCATTTTATTTGTCACTCATGTCTCTGAGCCATACAGAGAGCAAGCTTTCAACTACTACTATCCTAAAGATATGGTGTTTAGTTTGGTAAGAATAGGAAACAGAACATCAATACCATGTAGTATAACCACAGGCGAAGCGTCCGTGTAACCACTGTTACCATTGGTAACAGTTAAAAATCTTGGAAATAAATATTTTATGACTACTGTGAAATAATTCCATTTATATTTTTACCAATAGAAATATATTATGTGTTAATAGTACCTAATTCAGTAACTAGCTAAGTTCTCGTAGACACACGAAAATATTGGCGAGTTTATGTGACTCAGTTGCACTTTATTATACGTTGTTACCAATTTCGTATGTGGTTACAATGTGGTGATCCTCGCTGTCGCTCGAGACCGGCTAGTGTCTGAAAATTTTGAAGGAGCGACGGCGTGAGCGCGCTGTGTATATCAGTAGGCCTGTTACCAGATTTTGGTTTGGTTACAGTACCTATTACAGTGTGCATGCTATTAACCATGGATGAGTGTCACTGCGTAATCGATCAACTACTTGAAATGTAATTCTCCTTGTATAATTTTGAAAATGAGAAATTTCTCCGTTACCTACATGTAAGATGTATAGCCAATTTTATTCAATTTGGCAAAACAAGAATCGAAAGTTCTCTTAACTAAGCTTTTAAAGCAAATATTGCAAAACATATGAGTTTGTTAAAAAAATAGATAGGTATGACAATCGAGGCAATAGGGATGTTCACTAATTTTTAAATATAGTTAAATTCAATAGATTACAAGGTATATAAAAACGTAACAATCATAAAACTGTTTAAAAATGTATATTTTTTAAGATAAATGAGTTCATAATGTTGATTTTCTTGGAGGCTAGAAAAACGGTACCCTGCAGCGAGGCTATGGTCTGTGACGTCAGCAGTCGTAACGTCTTTGATCGACGACTAGTTTTGTATACTTATTTACTCAGTGTATTTGAATGTGCGCAGTTTTTTACGTATTTAATTATTAAAAATAAAGCCAAATAAGTGGTGTTTTGTTCCTGGGTGTGTAAATACATCAAAAAACAGTTCTGACAAGATTTTTATTACCGTTCCAGCCAATTTAAAACAGAAAAAGAAATGGTTTGTTGCAGCTAGAACTTAAAATAACTAACTTAAAGAACTAACTTAGTCCTTTAAGTTAAGAACAAATAATAAAAAAAACATTATACAAGTTTTCCAGAGACTTTCGGCCCTTGGTAATAATGTAACTGTTCTTTCTGCATTTACATTTTTCAAAAATACTTATTAGTTTTCTCAGGATTCCAAAAAAATGAATGAATTTAAATAGCATTGGACCAAGATTTTGCACCTACCCCCTTAAAGAGTAAATGAAAAAGTTTCGGGACCTCAAATTTGTATTCCTTAAACTGGGATATTCCTAAAAACGGGATTCTAATAATACATACAGTAAAAGTAAACCTTGAAATAACTACATGTGGATGTAGGTATGACTTTATATTATATTAAAATCATTAATAATTTAGTGAAAAGATTGGTTGAAAGGAAATGTATAATACCCAAATTCAAAAATATTTTTCACCTTGGAACAGTTGTCAACTCGAAATACGAAACAACCGAAATCAGATCTAGAGTTGAAAAGGACATAGCAACATTTAACAACATCCATGAGAAATATTTTCACCCATTGCGACATAATATCTCTCCCACTAAAAATGCGGCTGCTAAAATGTTATTATTTCCGGTCTTGCTGTATGGCGCAGAGGCCTGGACAATAATGGAAACATTAACGAAAAAGCTAGAGGCATTCGAGATGTGGGTGTACCCACGTATCCTCAAAATATCCTGGGCGACCCACACCAACGTACAGGTATTGCGTCGAATGGGAAAACAAAAAGAAATCTCTTTTACAATTAAGAAACGAAATCTTAAATATTTCGGTCATATCATGAGGCATGATAAATATCGTATACTCCAACTAATAACGCAAGGTAAAATAGAGAGCAAACGCGGACCCGGAAGAAAAGACACTCATGACTTAAAAACTTACGCCAATGATTTTGACAAAAATCGATCGAGTTATTCAGAAACGCCTCAAATGAAATTAAAATTGCCATGATGATAGCCAACGTCCATAACGAACAAGGCACATGAAGAAGAATAAAAATATTTTTAATTCACCTAACCAAGGTAAAGTAATAACCAGCCAATGTATGTATACAATATGCATGCGTACAATGCATGCATACAACTTTCTCTATTTTTTTTGTGGAGTATTAAGCATTTATTTTTTTAGCTTAAAGAAGACATGGAAAATTATATGGAATAAACACTCAGTAAAGCTGTGGTAGATTTATTTTTTTACAAGATGCCAATAAATCATACACCATTGTTACATCTACACTACAGTCGGTAGTTTATACGAATCGGCTTTCTGAAAACCTTCTTCCGTTTTATTTGTTTATTTTTGTAAAACCCAAAATATGTCCTTACAAACAGTCTATCCACTTTAAACTAAACAAGTTCACTATAAAACTCCACTTTAACCCTGATAAAACAAGAAGAGAACAAAATAAAATGACCTGAAACGTCAAACAGGTAAACAGTAACACTATGAGAATGGCGCGCGCTTGGGGTATGCAACTAGTGACGTCAGGCCAATAGAGAAGCGTTCTTGAAATTTAAAATAATGCTAGATTTCTAATAAAGATTTTTTATACAAAGGCTTTTTCAATTTTGTTGAAATTTTGGACAATTATTCCTAGGGTGTTTCTTAATCGTTTTACATGTTTGAAATGACTTTTTAATTTTTTGTGAACATCCCTATTACAGGGAATTGTTAACATTAATTGCCAAAATAAGATCAAAAATTTTGCCAACATCTAGAAACATCAACTGTTTTTTCGAGAGTTTCAAGTGAAGAGTACAGGGGGAGAACAAGGAATGTCACATTTTATACATATTGAGTGATATTGAGATAAACACCAGTAAAGGTTTAATTCTTATGATATCTAAAAACTACTTAGGAGATTCTTAGCAGAATTCTAGCAATTATTAGTCTATAATCTTAATATAATATGAATCTATATTAACTTATTAATTTAATAATGCACCAAAAAACTAACAACATTCCAGATTTTTGTTCAGTGGCGTGCGGACAATCCTGTTTGTTCGCCTGGATACAAATTCTTAGAAAATTTATATAGACTGATCTTTCTGGTTATTGTTCTGAATCGATAATATAGTCGATATTACTCAGTTTTTGCTACCACATGGCGAGAAAAGCCAAAATTCATGAAAAAGTGACATTCCTTGTTTTCCCCTGTATTCTTCAAGTGATATACAAAATGATATTTTTGAAGCCATATACAATATAAAATATTATATATTTAGCCACAACTTCATTTTTTTAAATAAGATTTTTTGCGTCTGGTTTTGGTAACACTTTAGAAATAGTCACGCGGCGCCACTGAGTATAACATCATGGCTTAGACAAGGAGACCCCTTATCACTGTTGGTATTCAATTTGGCATTAGAATATGCAATAAGTAAAATATCTAAGCTGACAGGGGGATTTGCGAATCGAGGATCAAAACTATTGTTGGCCTTTGTTGATGATCTAGATGCAGTCATTGATTCTACAAAAGACATGTTTCCGAAACTCGAAGAAGAAAGGTAAAGGCACATCTTAGTCTGGGCCTTCGAGTAAATAGAGAGAAGACTTAATAGATGTTCGTAACCAAAAATCCAAGACCAAGAGTTAGGCAGAAATGGATGCGGCGAAGACTTACCCCGAGTTGTTTAGCCAGTCAAGAAGAAGAAGAAGATGAAATAATACTTGGAAGTGACTTAAACGCCAGAGAAGGATACTAATACACTGTATATGGTTCTTTTCATGAGCATTTTTCAGTGAGTCACAGTTTTTCGATTTCTCTCTAACGCATTAAATTATATGTGGCAGAAAAAAACGCACGTCGCTGATTACATTTCGTCGGTGACATTTATAACATTTAATCTAGTTGTCAATAGATGGCGCTAATAATATAATATTAAATAATATAAGATTAAATAATAATTAAATAATAATAGACTATTAAATAATATTATATTCTATATAAAAAAAAATTAATCTGTACAATTTATAAGACTATACAAATCAAAGAAAATACCATTTTATAAATGCAATAAACAAAATTGATTTGTTTTTATATCAAATTGCAAATAAAATGTGACAACTGTCAGATTTAGCTAAAATGTCATGTTAGAATAAATGTCATAAATGTGTATTTATCACGGACTAACCTTTTTTTCTATCATTTGTGACGCACTGAAAAATGCTCATGAAAAGAACCATAATAGTAAGTATATGTGGAGGGGATAAGTTCTTCTTCTTCTTCTTGCAGTACCGTCTCCTATCGGAGGTTGGCTACCATCACAGTAATTTTAACTTTGCTGGCTGCAGCTCTGAACGATTGTATTGAACTGCACCCGTACCACTCCCTTAAACTTCGCAACTAGGGAATCCTTCTATGTCCCACATTTCTTTTTCCCGAGATTTTTCCTTGGATTATGAGTTTTAGCAGGGAGTACTTTTCGCCTCTCATTATGTGGCCTAGATATTCCAGTTTTCTAGTTTGTATCGTTTTTATGACTTCACATTCCTTCCCCATCTTCAGCAAAACATCTTGATTTGTCACCCTATCTGTCCATGGTATTTTCCACATTATCCTATAGCACCGCATCTCGAATGCCTCAATGTTTTTGATGTTTATCTTTTTCAGTGTCCAAGCTTCCATGCCGTACAACAGTACGGAGAAAACATAGCACCTTAACATTCTCGTTCTTAATTTCAAATTTATGTCCCGGCAGCATAGGAACTTTTTCATTTTGATGAATGATTGTCTCGCTATTTCTATTCGCCTCTTAATTTCTCTTGTCTGGTTGAGGGGATAACAGTTAACAATACTGAAAAAAGACTAATAAATGTCTGCGCCTATTATTTATATTATTTCATTTATCAAAATTTATATATTTGGCATAAACTTTAGTTCCATTTATTTCGAAATTAATGGTATTTGATTTTTTAGGTGTGTAAAAAGTTTAATGATGTTGGCAGTAAGTTCCTGACAAGAGGTTTCTTTCAGCTGGAGAAACGACATGCTGCCATTTACAAAAAAGTAAAATCTCAATTGCCTCGTAGAGAGTCTGAAAGAAGAGCGCATCCTCTCTCGAGACACAGCGATATTTTGCAAGCTGTTGAAACAAGAATCAGTATGCTGAACATGACTTACCATAAATTCATCGGTAACAATTTATTGTGTTTTATTCCAGGAAAGGTTTGTTGAAATTTGGTTTTATTTATTTATTTGTAATGCCCAGTTCACCATAATTATTGTGTCAGATGCGTTCGGTTGTTGCTTTCCTACTGCCTGATACTGACCTTCTGTAGCTTATTTCAAACATGCTTTCAGTGTACAAGAATAGTTCCATGCGAACAATGAGAATTTTCTGGCAACGGTGCCGCTCTTCACGACAGAGGCCGTGAAAGGTAGTATTAGGCAGGTACTTGTAGAGGATTACCGCTGCTAACTGCTGTGGAATACTAAAGGAGAATTTATTTATGATAATTCACATAATGGCAAACCCGCTTGCAATATACAACCATACTGACTTTAACTAGACAAGGCGAAAACGGCGGGTTCGTTGGAAAAAATATTCCCATGAGATTTTTTTGCATTATCACGTTCGCGAGAAACCACAGAATAAGGCTCGAGAAGTCGCCCACGCGAAAAGTGGTCTAAATTTTTTTAACAATTTTTTTTTAATCAAATTGCAAAAATCAATAATTTTCGTTCCGGACAAATTTTTTTAGATTTCTTGGACCATTCTGTACAAAAAAGGTCTCTTGTAATTTTTCTCTAAAGTTGATCGTTTTTGAGTTATAAGCAATTTAAAATTTAAAAAACGCGAATATGGCCATTTTTAAGACTTAATAACTCGGTTAAAAATTATTATTATGAAAGTCATAAAGTGACTAAATCAAAGTTTAAAAGCTCCCCCCCCCCATACATGATCCTAAAGAAATTTGTGTCATTAATTTATTACCTACTATGCGGTTTTTAGGCGCGATTGAGATTGAGGTTGAATTTATATTAATCTGCGCGCATGCGCACACCGACAGAATGGTATTAGTCGTTATACGGGCTCTGATTGGGTGTTGAAATGATCTGTCAATAATAAATAATTGTTCAATATGAAGGTAAACAAATGTATAATATATTAGTTTTATTGTTGTGAGGACAGAAACAAAAAAAGTTTATAATTGTAGTGACTTTTAAATAGTTTTTAAAGCAGCAGGTACGTAATAATTGTAAATGTATCATAGGTACCTACCAATTTGAACCTACCAAAATACATAATATGTAATACTTTTATTTACATAATTTGATTACCATCAAAATTTCTATCAATATTCACCTAATATATTGTTTTCTTACTCTATGTTTTGTTGTATTTTTTCAATTCCAAATCATTTCTCAAAATAATTTGATTTACATAATTCAAAAATGTCAAAAGTTTAATCCGTTTAGTTAGTCGATCTTCGCACTTAATGACACATTGTCTCCGTGGCGAAGCGTTTAATGCGAATGAACCCCAATACAACGCCAATACCAACCGCGCTGATAAGTTGGTTCGAATCCCAATAGAAACTTTTATTTTTTGAAGTTATACTTCTTTAGGCGCGATTTCATTGAGGGTGAAATTTTAATAATCTGGGCACATGCGCACACCGACAGTATGGTATTAGTCGTTATACGGGCTCTGATTGGGTGTTGAAATGATCTGTCAATAATTGTTCAATATGGAGGTTATCGGTAAACAAAAATATTGTATATATTAGTTTTTATTGTTGTGAGGACAGAAATAAAATCAAATTTATAATTATAGTGACTTTTTAAATAGTTTTGAAAAGCCGCAGGTACGTAATTCTAAATGTTTTAGTTGTATTCCAATAAAAAATTCATACCTATCTATTTGGAAAATGTAAAAAAATAATGTAGTTACCTATTAGTAGGCAATGCTTTAATTTACATAATCTGATTACGAACAAACTTTCTACAAATCTTCATCTAATATATCGTCTTCTTACTCTATATTTTGTTGTATTTTAATTCGACAAAAACAAACTAATAATTTAATTAAATTCATATAAACAAAGTGTCAAAAAGTTTATGGTGTAAACGTTTAGTTTGTGTACATTCCCACATGACGTATACGCGAAGGTGGTCCAGTTGAAAATCGCTACGTTATTCGTGCGGCGCGATAGACGTGAAGTGGGTTCAAGCCCCAAGCAAGTTGTTATTTTTTTATTTTTTTTTATAGATTTTATGATTGTAAGTATATTATTATATAATTTTTTTCAGAAAATACGTATTTAATTAAAATTTTTGGCAACAATTATTGTTCAGAAATCATTTGTGGCATTTTTCAATGTGTTTGTGTGTGTTTTATTCTTTTATTTTTTTTTAATTTTTGGTATTGTTTTAATAAACATTTTTGGAAAGTAGTAGAGAAATTGTTTAAAGTATATTGATTTCGTTGAAATCGTATAATAGAAGTATAACTTCTTACGTGCTTACAAAGTACACACATTCTTTTTTTTATACATTTTATGATAAGTTACATTTTATACATTTTATACATTTTAGTAAGTTAAGTATATTTATTATATAATTTTATTTTTAGAAAATACGTATTTAGTTAAAAAATTTTCCGACATTTAATGTTCAGAAATCATTTGTGGCATTTTTAATGTGTTTGTGTGTGTTTTATTCTTTTATTATTTTAATTTTTGGCATTGTTTTAATAAAAATGTTTGTGAAGTAGTAAGTATAAATTAGTTTAATATTTAAATAAAATATAAATAAAAAGTATATTAATTTCGTTTATAATCATATAATCATATAATAGAAGTGTAACTTCTTACGTGCGTACAAAGTACACACACATTCTTTTTTTTTTTTAATTATTAACATTGAGCGGTAAGATCGTATTGACGCGGTTGTAAATGTGAGTGCTAGTAAGATGCACCATTGACTGCCGGAATGGCATCTCTCTCGCACTCACCTTTGACGGCCGCCTAATACGTGCATGGCGCTCATTATTATTACTTAAAAATAACAGCTAAGTAATAAAATAATGACAAACATTTCTTCAGGATCTTTAGAGGCTTAAAGGTAGGACTTTAAACTGTGATTTAGTCACTTTCTAACTTTTATAATAATATGTTTTAACCGATTTATTAAGCCTTGAAAATCGCCATTTTTCGTTGTTTTTTCAATTTTAAATTGCTTATAACTCGAAAACGATCAACTTAAGAGAAAAATTACAGATTTTTTTTGTCCAGAATGGTCCAAAAAACCTAAAAAAAATGTCCGGGCCGAAAATATTGATTTTTGCAATTTGATTAAAAAAAATTGTTAAAAAAAATTTGGACCACTTTTCACGTGGGCGACTTCTTGAACCTTATTCTGGGATGTCTCACGATTGTGATTATGCAAAAAAGTCTCATGGGGATATTTTTTCCAACGAACCTGCCGTTTTCGCCTTGTCGGAGAATAGTGTAGTTGTCGTTTTGATTGAACCGCTAAATGGCTCTTTGAACAGCAAAACGACTTACACTAGTTACACCTAGCACTTGGGTGGCGTAATATTGGCTACGATTATTTTTAATTAAAGCCACGGCTCTTGCAACATCCATTGCTGTTAATATCATTTAAATACACTTAAAAAATCTGAACTCAAAATGGTTTCATACCAAATTGGTCTCGAATTTTAGTAGATATAATATATTTTTGTGTGTCGAATTTGGTCTCGAATTTTAGTAGATATAATATATTTTTGTGTGTCGAATTTTAATAGACATTATTTTTAGGTTCTTGACGAAATGAAAACTGTCTTAGATTTAGTGGAAAGTGACCAAACCCCGCCCAGAACACACCAGTTATTACAAGAATTGCGGGATCTTAGTAGTATGGCAATGGAGCATTTCGATGAACATATACTGCCTAGAGTTAAAGAACAAGTTGATCGAAAAACAGGTAATTTTGTCACCGACTTGAAAGTAGTCAAAAGGGATGACTATTAATTTTTTCATTCGTCCGTCTTTCTATGCGTATATTGTCTAGTTTTTCTAGAAGCTGCTCAGCGACACCAAGATCACTATTCTCTGCATAGGCGTTATACAGATCGTCACATTTTTCTTTCCATCCCGGGATGCCCCCTTCGGATGCCTCTTACGATCCATTTTTTAGCTGGTGCAATGACGAAACTAGCGAAACATTTACGTTTTAGTTTGCTTTCAGAAAGTCCCATCTTGGTTTAGGCATCGATCTAACTATGGATATTTTTATTCTTATTTCGTACAAAATAGGATTTTAACAGTGAGTCCAATTCCATTTTAGCTCGAAAAAAAATTGAAGGAATTACTTCTTCGAAATTCCACAGGTTCTGACCAAATACGGAAACCTAACTCACGCCATCCAAAGCAGTCTCATCAACTTTTCAATTGATTTGATGACCAGGTTGTACTCGGAACCAGAAGCGAATTTTACAATCATGGATTATTCTTTTTATGCATCTGAGGCCATAGAGCCCATATTGTAATCGGAAATTAGAAAAGATATATTGAGCACACGCGTGACATAGTCAGATGTGCTCTTGTCTCAAAAGAAGCGAAACTATCGGGTGTTTAGAAGGAAGCAATAAAGGATGCTTTGCTTGGTGTAAGTGTCCACCAACGCAAATAAAAACTTTATCAGAAATGAATAACCATTTTCAATTTCGTTGCAACACGAAACTACAGCCACATCATTATCCCAGTTCAATCAAAGAGTGCGCAAGCACCTCTACCGGTTTCGAAACTTATTAGTCTCTCATCAGGAGGCACATATGCTGCTCTCTCTGACCCAACTAGGACAAACCCCGGCGTGCAGTCACGGATTTTTAAAAAACTTTATCATTTATGAAAGGATTGAGAGAAAAAGGTGTTTTTCAGAAATATATTTGTTAGATCTTCTTCCTGTTTATAAGCAATTCTGCTTGTTCATTGGCGGATTGATAACTCTATGGAAGGTTGTCACTCCATCTTTTGCGCGGTCGGACGATACTTCTTCTACCGATCCTTCCACGATTCTACCGATTGTTAGATCTTAACTCGGTTATTTCCTTTGAAATGACGTGGGAAAAGCTCTCGATGCGAATCAGTTAAAATATGGAGAACAGTGCCTACGTTCTTTCCGATCAGGCTCCAATAAGAGCCGAAAATCGCGATTAAAGGGACTGGACTGCACTCCGTATTCTAATTTAAAAGTAAGATTGTTTTGTCTTCGCATTGAAACTGAATAAAAATGGTATACATTTTTATTTTAGTTCTTTTTCTTCACGTGCCATATCAGAATTATCCGATATTGGTGATCACCATTGCGAAGGCTTCTCGATTTTCTGCAACATGGAATAATTGACCTGCATTTGATATCTGAGTCCATTCTCGAATGTTTTTTAACCAAAAAACTTGTTTTCTTTCTACACTTCTACGGCCCTCTATTTTGCCTTGGAGCAGTTTTACCTAATTAGTCGAGGAAATGAAGCTGAAAAATCGGCAAAACCTCGCAATTTTTTCGTCCAGCATCGATTTGTACAAAAAATTGGGATTAGGCTCATTACACCCTCTAGTTCATTTTCTATATTGAGCCGTTGTACGCTTTGGGTTTTTTAAGGGTGAAAACTATAAAATAACCTTTTAAACTTTAATATTGTCAACATTTGGTTCTTATTAGCATAATGATTGTTTTATGCTTTAAGATATACTATCATAATATTTCAACCCTTAAAACCACCCTTGTTAGAGTTATATATAAAACATTTACTTGTACTAAAAGAATAATTTCGGCTTGCATCGATTTACATAAAAATTTGGGATTAGGATCATCTCACACTGTACTTCATATTCTATATCATGCTTAAGGGCGTTGATTATTTTTAGGGGTGTAAACTACCCGTTATTGTCAAAAATTATATAAAAACATTGTAAACTTTAATAAGGGTAAAATTTGATTTTGATTGGTTAAATAATGATTGTTTTATACTTTAGGATGTAATATCATAATATTTCAACCCTTAAAAACCACCCTTAATAACATTACAGTTTTTATAAGTAGATATTGTAATAGATCTATACAGAAAAAAAAGTAGAATTAAAGAATTACAAAAACATTTATTTACACAAAAATACGAATTTACAAATATGTACAAAGACAAATACAAATAGTTTTTTAGTCATCTTCCAGTATACGAACCGGTTCTGTGGTATTATACATACATTGAAAATTATCCATAAGGGGACTATCCGAATTTTTCGAAAAAAAAAATCGTTTTATAAACATAGCTCCTTCAGTATGGCGATAAAAAGTTTTTTCAAAAATGACTTCGTAGGATTTTTGAAGAGTTATAAGACTGTGTAAACTAAATTCCGTAAGATCACTTAGTTTTTGATTAGGGTGAGTTTAAAGGGCTCGAATAAGGGGGTGTTTGCTCGTAAATAGAGGTTTTAAACAGCTATATCTCGCTAACTGTTCACTGTAATGAAAATCTAGGTACAAAGGAATTTTAGTTATTAAAAAAGCTACAATTTAGTAGTTCATCATTTTTTTCGTATCCAGTATTTTCGGAGATATTTTGAAGTAAAAGGTGAAAAATGGGAAATTCCAAAAAAATTATTTTTCTTTAAACTCCAATTTTTCTAAAATTAGGCCTTTTAAATAGGTCAAACTTCTTGGGTGTAGTGATAATACAAATATAAAAGGAACTACAGAAAGGTGAAGACCAATTTTTAATTAGGAGGGTAGTTAGAGGGTTGTTTTCACTAATTTTTTAATAGCTAAAAGCAGGTACCGACCTTTTTTTGATCATAAGTCGCTTAATTTTCAGGCTAGATACTTTTTATTATTATTTTTTGAAAGGCCTAACTGTATACTTGAAAAAAGATTATTTAAGTTTTCCTCGAAAAATGTAAAATTTTTCCGTTATTTTACTTTGAATATTTCAAATTATGCATTTGACGAAAAAAGCTAACGTTTAACATGCCGTATCTCGGTTTGTATTGGTCTTAAAGATATTACAGAAAAAGAATTTGGTTTGTGTTACTAAAAGATACAATTTTGATATCTACAGTTTTTTTTTATTAAATGCATATTTTTCTAGGTATTCTCAAAAAAACCCTCTAAAAAGTCGATTTTTTCATCGAAAAACTTATGGTATAAGAGCTGTGAGACATTTTTGAGTAGGTATTTTAGGCAACCTGAAAATTTTTCAGGTGACTCTTCCATGATAGCCTAATACAAAAATGCCGGTCTGGCTGGAGGGTAGCGGTTATTTTCCCCAAAAATCCCCCCCAAAGTTAAAAAAAGGGTAAAAATTGTTATTACAAAAAATATCATTAACGTGACTTTAAAGTAAATTTAAATATTCAAATATAAAGAAAATAAACAGGCCAGGCGATTTGAGGGCGATTTTAACTCTGCAAGATACTTGCATGGGCGCCCCAGGATTATTTTCAGGGGATGCATCTGAACTTCAGAAGATTTCATCTGAATCTGTACATACTATTAACGAGTATAAAATATACAACTATACATGCAAAGCTATGTACATTCCTTCAGGACAGGGAAGTACAATTATTATTTTCACAGGGTATTTTTTAATATTAAAAATAAATATTCTACAAAGACAGGTTTTTTTTGGTGAAATTTTCCAACTGCCATGTGATCGAACAAATTACGCGTGCATATAAATGAAAAGCGCTATAGGTAAACAGGAGTGTGAGAAAGAGCGTATACCGATAGCTGTTTGCGTCCTCTGTTGTACCTGAGCGAGTCCGTTCGCTCGAGAAAAATCACGTGACCTGGCGATCCCATGTTGTTGTGCTTCGAAACGTCAGAGTAATTATTATATATTATAGTTTTTTAAGTAAAGTCGGGTCCATAGATATTTCGCCCGTCGGCAAATTCAAACAGATAACATTTGTATTGTTATGAAATTCGAGTAAATCAATGTCCCTTTGATTAAGCACACGCCGGTATTTTTACAACCGGGTTACTCATTGTAAATCAATCAAGTTTAACACTTGAAAATGTATACTTGGGCATTAGTACAGTTAAAATTGTTAGACGATTATATTTAGATGAAATATTAAGCAATAGAATTGAAACTTTTTTCTACTTTTAAGGACAAAAAAGCAAGTTCATTAGCGGAACGTGATTCAAAATTATTCTGCAGATTATATTTGAAGCAATATTTGATTAAAACATCTCATTTTTGGTGGTAAAAATATATTAAATACATATATTAATTTGTCTGGACTAAAGGTGGTCAAAGATGGTCTGGAGTTATATTTTTGTTTGAATTTGCCGACGGGCGATAGATAGATGGTGTTTACTTTAACTTTTTCTTAATTAAAGGAAAATAATACGTACTATACAATAGATTTTGCAAATATAATAGAAAAAGACAGATTTATTATTATAAAGATATAGGTAGAAAAGTATAAAAGTATAAACTAAATTGATTCTGTGTCCGAATCTTGTACTTCTTCTTCAAACTCCTCATCTGAGCTTAAATATTCACTGTCTTCTTCTTCGTCAGACTCCCCTTGAGACTCAGATTCCTCTTCTACATGATCTGCAAATAGTTGTAATATGTATTTAGAATTAATTAAAAATTAATTAGTGATTGATTAATTGAGTTGCTACGTATTCTCTGTCCTTTTATACGGAGTCGAAGCCTGGAGAATCACGGGCGCATCTGAAAAAAGACTTGCCATTGTTGAGATGTGGTGTTATCGAATAATGTAAAAAATATCATGGACGCAAAACGTAACAAACACGGAAACATTAATAAGGATAAAAAGTCAAAAAAATACTCAACACTATGAAGGAAGGAAAAATGAGCTACTTTGGTCATATACTAAGAAATAAAAAACATGATGTAATTTATAATATAAGGAAAAGTATTAAGTATTAGTTATACATTAATTTTTAATTAATTCTAAATACATATTTACAACTATTTACAGATCAGGTAGAAGAGGAATCTGAGTCTCGAGGGGAGTCTGACGAAGAAGAAGAGAATGAATATTTATTTTGGCTCATCTTTCTTTCCTTTATAGTGTTGAGTATTTCTTTTGCCTTTTTCATCTTTCTTAATGTTTCCGTGTTTGTTACGTGTTGTGTTCATGATATTTTTTACATTATTCAATAACAGCACATCTCAACAATGGCAAGTCTTTCTTCAGATGCGCCCGTGATTGTCCAGGCTTCGACTCCGTATAAAAGGACAGAGAATACGTAGTAATTCAATTAAATTATCGCTAATTAATTTTTAATTAATTCTAAATACATATTACAACTATTTGCAGATCATGTAGAAGAGGAATCTGAGTCTCGAGGGGAGTCTGACGAAGAAGAAGACAGTGAATATTTAAGCACAGATGAGGAATTTGAAGAAGAAGTACAAGATTCGGACACAGAATTAATTTAGTTTATACTTTTATACTTTTCTACCTATATATTTATAATAATAAATCTGTTTTTTCTATCATATTTGCAAAATCTATTGTATAGTACGTATTATTTTCCTTTAATTAAGAAAAAGTTACTTAAAAAACTATAATATATAATAATTACTCTAACGTTTCGAGACACAACAACATGGGATCGCCAGGTCACGTGATTTTTCTAGAGCGAACGGACTCGCTCAGGTACAACAGAGAACGCAAACAGCTATCGGTATACGCCCTTTCTCACACTGCTGCTTACCTATAGCGCTTTTCATTTATATGTACGCGTAATTTGTTTGATCACATGGCAGTTGGAAAATTTCACCAAAAAAAATTCTGTCTTTTTAGAATATTTATTTTTGATATTAAAAAAATACCCTGTCAAAATAATAATTGTACTTCCCTGTCCGGAAGGAATGTGCATAGCTTTGCATGTATAGTTGTATATTTTATACTCGTTAATAGTATGTACAGATTCAGATGAAATCTTCTGAAGTTCAGATGCATCCCCTGAAAATAATCCTGGGGCGCCCATGCAAGTATCTTGCAGAGTTAAAATCGCCCTCAAATCGCCTGGCCTGTTTATTTTCTTTATATTTGAATATTTAAATTTACTTTAAAGTCACGTCAATGATATTTTTTGTAATAACAATTTTTACCCTTTTTTTTAACTTTGGGGGGGATTTTTGGGGAAAATAACCGCTACCCTCCAGCCAGACCGGCATTTTTGTATTAGGCTATCATGGAAGAGTCACCTGAAAAATTTTCAGGTTGCCTAAAATACCTACTCAAAAATGTCTCACAGCTCTTGGACTATTACTCTTCAAGCGCGAATAACTCGAAAAATATTAGTTTTACGAAGAAAATGTAAAAAACATTTTTTTCTTAGAAATACCTTTTACGTCGATTTACATGGTTAAAATGTAATAAAAAATTCCCGCCCCCGGTAATAAAAGGTTTTAGCGTACAGCGGCATGATATAGAAAATGATCCTTGGACTATTCCCTACCTTCTGTGAAAATTTCAAGTAAATCCATAGTGGACGAAAAAATTGCGAGCCAAAATGCTTCATTTCCTCGACTAAATATTCCATATTGATTTCCCCTCACTATATGTCCCAGATACCTATAGAAGTCACTATCCGATGTTTAACAGTTTTTAACAATTCTCTATAATATAAAAAAGGAAATAAGTTGGATTGCTCAAATTACAGAGGAATATCGGTAACTAGTACACTAAGCCGGGTGTACGGGCGCATTCTTAGAAATCTCATTGAGATGGAGTATAGGGAACAAGAAGAAGAAGAACAGGCTGGTTTCCGCGCTGGAAGGACTTGCACAGATAATGTCTTCTGTCTAAAACAATTAATTGAAAAAAAAATCAGCAACCAATCAAGAGACCCATCTCATGTTTGTTGACCTCCGTAAAGCATACGACAACGTTCCTATGACTAAATTGTGGAAATCACTACAAGAAACTAACATCAGCTACACTCTAGTCAAAGCCTTAAAAAATCTATATGAAAATTCTACATCACAAGTAAAAATTGGCAACACACTATCTAAAAAGTTCATAGTTAACAAGGGTCTGCGCCAGGGCTGCTGTATTTCACCAACTTTGTTCAAGATATATGTTGCAAAAGCACTAACCAGTGGAAACGTAAATGCCACGGTATGGGTATAGACCTCGGAGAGGTTTGTTTATATACCTTACAATTTGCTGATGACCAAGTCATCATAGCTAATGATAAAGACTACCTACAGTATATGGCAAGAAAACTAAAAGAGGAATATGAACAGTGGGGCTTGGAAATTAATGTGGAAAAAACTAAAGACCTACCCATAGGAGCTGAGCTATCCAATATCGAACTAGAGGATAATGAACAAATCACATCCTGTAGTGAATACACGTACCTGGGAGTAATCTTCGATAGAACGGGAAAAGACGATGAGGAAATAAAGAAAAGGGAACACAAGCTAGAAGAACAATTGGCTGCCTAAATGGAATACTTTGGAGCTCCGAAATAGGAATACAGCGAAAATACAATATCTATGAAACACTTATTACAAGCAGCCTACTTTACGGAGCAGAAACTTGGAGAATAACCGAGAACAACAGGAAAAAATTAGAAGCTGTAGAAATGGATGTGTTTAGAAGATCGTTAGGTATATCCCGTAGGGAAAGAGTTCGAAATGAGGAAGTAAGACGACAAATTGGAATAGATGGTTACTTAACAACAGACATTGAGAGGAAACAGTTGATTTGGTATGGTCATGTTCAAAGAATGGAAGACACAAGATTGCCCAAAAAGATCATGCAGTGGGTACCACCAAACCGCAAAAAACGAGGAAGACCCAAAAAGACATGGAAAGAAGGGTTAACCAAAGCAATGAGTGCAAGGAATCTTAGAGATGGTCAATGGGATGATAGAAGGACGTGGAAGTTAGGCATCGGACAACGTCGAAAGACGTTCTAAAACCGATACATACATACAACAATTCTCTACCTTTGTTGACCGTCCTTAGTACTTCCTTATTAGTTTTTCTTGCTGTCCAAAATATCTTCAGTATCCGTCGATAAATACCCATTTCGTATGCTTCAATTCTGTTCATGGTCGATACTTTTAGTATTCACACTTCTGCACCATACAAAAGTACAGGCCAAACGTAGCACTTAATCATTCTTTGTCTTAATTCTAAACTGAGCTGATTATGGCAAGGAAATGACTTCATTTTTATAAAAGTAGTTTTAGTGCTTGCTATTCTGCGTTTTATTTTTATGCCTGAATCTACTAATTGTTTTTATTTTATTTTATAGCGTTATCTTATGGTTGCCCACCTTCAAGTTCGAAGACACCAAGACTTATATATGCGCACAATTCACTGTCCAACGAGATACACAAAGTTAAAAAACAAAGTAAAACCCATAAGTATCATATTTCATTTTTAACATTGAGTACTCAGAAATTATTCCAAAAGGTATGTACAAATATATAAATCTTTAGAGTGAACCCAAAAGTCTGGAAACCCTAAGTTTTTGGTCTACCTGTTCGAATGCCATCTTTTACTCGCAAAGTTTCCTCAAAGCGCTTAAGGCCCGGTGCAAATTGAACCTAAGCGAGACACAACCTGCGCCGGCGAGCTGCGTAGACAATATTGCGCATCCTTCTATCAGTTCATGCGTTCGCAGGTCTCGCTTGGGAACGTTTGTCATCGGCGTACAGTTTTCTTGGGCCGTGGGACGCGTGACTCACTGCCAGATGTTTATTTTTACGTGTTTTTGTTTGCGAGATGGAAGTATCTGAAATGAATACTGATGGTACCTAAGTACAATTTATTAAGATAAATATAAATATTAGCATAGTCAACACCCCGAGTGAAAACTGCGCTGTCTTTGTCATTAAATTCTGATAACTTTTGGCAGACTAAATAAGCGGCGATACGAAATTAATAATCAAAGTTATGCCTTTACAAAATCACATTATTAGAAAAATAAGGTGAAAAATGAATGTTACTTAAAACCGTGATCGATAAAAATATCGTATTACCCTCAAATTCAACTTGTCGGCATGTTAGATTTTTGTTTATTACATCATTTTTGTTTATGCTTAAAAATTAGAAACGAAATACATATGCAGATAGTGTTTATGACCTGCAGTAATTGTAAATGATTGCGATCCTGCAGTAATTGTAAATGATTGTGATCCTGCAGTAATTGTAAATGATTGTGATCCGAGCAGTAAATTGAGGAATATTAGTTATGACCGAGCAGTAGGGGAGAGATTATTTTAAATATGTAGGTATTATGTGCAGAAATAAAATACTCAGTGTAAGATATCTTTTTATGCACCCGCTTATGATCAAATTCGATGTTTTCGAAAGTCATACCGCTACGACTACTAGGGACGTGTAAGATATTTTTAAAACGTTACTAGTTACGAGTACGGAAATACCGATTTTAAGTTGCCTACTCAATTCAGTACAAGGATCAGATACATCAGTATTTTGTAATCAGTATTTGTACTCAGTACCACTGAGAACCGGTATCAAAAGTAACCGTTACATGTCCGCACTGATTTTGCCCGTCTCTATTCGCCACGTCGATGGCCAACGGTTGGGTTGGCCTGTGTTCAATATGCGGTGCGCTAGAAAAATAAATGCACGGGTCACCCGTCCCGCCGGCGCAGGTTGTGTCTCGCTTAGGTTCAATTTGCGCCGGGCCTTAGAATTTTTTGTACCGTCGCCTTTTGGGAAAGTATCGTTGAACTAGTTGGCTATTTCAATGTAAGATTTTTTTCTATCACCATAGCCCCTTATCATTAAGGACATAAGCGCAAATATTTTACGGCTATCCCTATTTTTTCCGTCTTTACACGGCAAATTACGTGTAGTAAAATTCTCACTGGTATGGATATGTAAACATTACTTGACAAATGTCATCATTAACTTTAAAGAGATGCCTTTTGAATGTTCTTGGATAACTGTTATTTGTATAATTAATTGCCTTAATTATTAATTCAGTTAATTAATATGATAATTTTTTCACTAACTATATATTCAGTGATTGTAATAATTTATATACTGTACAACAAAAACTAATACTCAATTGAGAAAAGAGGAAAAGTGATTTTTAATAATATATTGTTGCTATGGAACGCTTACAATTTTGAACATCTTTAACAACAAAATACTTGGATCACAGAATATATCCTGCTGTATTCTCTGCTTGGATCTTCCATAAATAATAACAATAAATAACTTTTTATTAAGTTCACGTCTTAAAAATCAATTATTTATCAAATACACTATCAATATTATTTAATCAACATCTCAAAATATTCGCGTTGAAGCGTTTAACATGTCTGCTAATATGGGAACAAGGAAAGACTATCTATAGAGATACTGGGGGGTAAGAATGGGGCTAAAGAAGAAGAAGCAGACACATAAAGCCTCGTTGCGGGACGGCAGCTCATTTGTTGTGCGGGAGCTAGGTCGTAGATTCGTTAGAGAGGGTGAAGGGGTGTTAAGATGACTAAACTACCATAACCAAATACAAAGGGTACTTACTCAGACTAGAGGATCTTTCTACTATTTAAAAAACAGGACGCCGTTCGAAACAAATCCTCTGGTTCATATTTGGGTACTTACTAAGACATTTTCTTCTCTTATGGGGTACCAAATGGGGAGACATTCCTCTCAGATTCCTCGTTTGGGGTTATACTAGGTAACTTTATCTCAATACTGGCTTCTATGCCACATTCTTTTTCTTCTACTCTAAAACTTACACACAGTTGCATTAGAATTTAGTTAAAATTTTTCCAAAACAAGGTTACAGAAATAAAATGGTAGATACACTTACAAAACGTTTATTCAAAACTTTAAACTCTTACCAGGTTTATTCAAAATTTTACTACAAAAACAATGATTACAATGATTACAAACAAAACAATTACAATTGAACTTGTTGGGCAGTATATGTCAAATAAAATTTGACCTATTTATTTCAACACAAGATTTGACGTAGCTGTCAAATGTCATAAGTCACTGCCTTTTTTTACCATTATGAAAGCAAATTTATTTATACAATTATTTACCAGCAATTTATCCACTTGAAATTTAGTAAAATTAAAAAAACGTATCATACCTTAAAAACAAAAAAAACTCTTCGTCACAGTCACAAACTACAGGGGAGGGGTTCATCAACAAACAGGGTCATCGAACTGAGGCAGGGGGCAGGGGGAGGACATGGCTTCTTTCTTCAATTTCAGGGCAATCACTGGAGGGTGGGGTGTGGGGTAGACATTCTATACACAAATCACAAAGGGGGCTCTTCTGGGAAATTGAAACTTTTCAGGGCAATCAACTGGAACTTGCATAGGGACAGGAACAAACAAAGACTTCTACACAATGCCGGCTTATAGAACTGCGTCACAACTCAACCAGAGTATGAGAGCACAAAATTCTACCATACAAATCCACTATGGGGCAGAAAAATCATCGTGCACTCACACTAGATCTTCTTACTTCTAAAACGACCATTCTATGCTTATTACCGGCGAGGAACAAAAGGGGCTACGCCCTTTTTCAAGTGAGTCGGCCAGCGGGATCATACCGCTTCGAAATCTAAAACCGGACTGATCTGCCTTCGCTCTGAAGCTACAGATAGGGAAAAGTACGACGAAGTACCGAGCGATTTTGATCCTTAGGGATGCTTACATGACTAAAACACGTCACTTTCGGTTGGACCAAACCATTTTTTTAAAAGGGGGTTACAACATTTCTTCTAGAAAGTTCTTCTACGCATCAACACTTCTTATAAATTGTAACACATTGAAATGTTGTGCAATACTTAATGGCTGTATACAGGGACGGCTTGGGATATTTTTGATGATATTCAACTTCACAAAATAAATTAAAAAAATGGACATTCTTTTTGGGAATTGGGATTTTAAATTAATGTTGGAGTTTTTTCAAACGCTACAAAGCCTCCGCGCAAAAGAGAAACCTGGATAAGATTATCCAGTTTTCGATAACAAACAGAAAAAAATCCAACATGGACATCTTAGGTGTGACAGGACGACAATATCAAAATATTTAGATAATGGCTAGTGGGGATTAAACAAAACAAAAAAGGCGTTAGGGATTGGGCTAGCGTGCCATCAATCGCCAGACTCTTTAAAGTCGAGTAGACTTAAATGTTTATTGACTCTACAAAGAACTGTAGGTGACAAGAGTTTCTGTGCCTTGGGAAAGAAACTAAACTTGTGCCCTGTGTGGACCTCGCTGACATCCACAGCAGTAACACAAGTGACATACCAGGGCAGACACAGCCTTATAACCTCGTTGCCTAACCGCGAGCGGTTCTCAAAAACTAAAAAAAATATGACAGATATACATCTGCCCAAACTCAGCTAACACCTAGCGAGTTTCACGGGACATTTTGGCAACGGTTCTGCAAAATGAGGATTTAGACAATCCAGTCTAAACACCTCAGTGAGACAAAATCTCACCAACAACTTACCTCAACAACTCATTCAAACAAGACAGGGCTAGACAAAGGGGTATATGACAACAACAAGGACTAAAATCAAAACAATATTAACAAGGGGGGAGAGGGGATACGTGTGACAACAATAAAAGACCAAAAAGACTAGTATACTGGGTTCAAACGGGATATCAAACTTTTTAAACAAGACTAAGGGAAATGAACGCAACACATGATATAGAGAACACTACATCATTACTTTTTCAGTCAACAGTCCAATCTAGGACATAAGAACCTTTCATGAAAGTTCACAAGACAACTCTCTCATTTTCAAATCACAAACTGGGGAAAGACTTCATTTTCAAAACAGGGCTACACTTCACTTTTCGAAACAGGGGATAGACTTCATTTTTCAAGACAGGGGGGTTGGGCTTTACTTTTCAAAACTGGGAATAGACTTACTTTTCAAAACTGGGGGCATTTCATTTCTCAAGACTGGGGGTGGACTTTATTTTTCAAAACGGGGGGCTACTTTTTCAAAACGGGATGAAAGCAACACACAAGGGAAAGACCAAAGGGACATTGGAAAGTATGACAGTCCTGACGAACAACCGCTTCCATTTATCGACCGAAAGCAAGCTTCACCTGTACTCAACGCGGCCAGATCCTAACCTCACCAGCCTTGTCACAGCTTCTGCTCTTGGCCTACTTTAAATCAACAAACAGAAGAGAGGTCAACTAACTATTCGCCAAAAAAAATCAAACTCCAGCACGGACACGGGCTAATAGACAACACGGGCTAATAAACAACACGGGACAACGGGCTCTAAAACTTCCAGACAAAACAGGGATAGACAAACAAACAGACAACAACATACTCAATGACTTCTAGATATACTCAGGGGCTTACAAACACAAACAATATTGAAATTTGGTTCCTATATGAGCTCACACGGGATAAGACATTTCTTGCTCCGACTACTAATGAAAGTGTTCACAGATAGCTGAACAACACTTCCTTCATCACGAGTATTACACTTGTGACATGTCAGATACAAAAAGACATACTTCATTCACGGGGGGACTTCAACTACTTCACTTCACGGGCTCTTTTCAACCAACCTCTGGCATCCTTTTGACACCTACAAAGATAGATTAGTCAAAAAAAAAACAAGGGGCAACACAGACAAGGGGGGGGCTTTTTCTTGAATAAGTGGGGGGCCTCTCGACGGTTTCCCTCTTCACTTCTTCATGAATAAGTGGGGGGCCTCTCCACGGTTTCCCTCTTCACTTCTTCATGGGGTCACTCCTCAAGGGGATGACTTCTCACAGACAATACGGGACTAAGCTCATACACGGACCATACCAACATTACACATCTACTCAAATGACCAAATCAATAAATCACAAAAAACGATTATTCTGTAAAAAACTGTTGATCTATAGGAATACATGCAAAAAATACAACATACTGTTATACTTCATAATTGGATTCAATATTCAAAATATTTAACGTTACTTTTTACCAAAATTTTCAAAAAAATTTTACGTTACTTTTTTATTCAACTGTTTGTCTATATATTTCATCAATATTTTCAAAAAAATTCAAATCAATGCTTTCATCATGGGTACAATATCAATACAATACAGTTAGTACGCTACAATAACATACAATTCTGTTCTACGATACTTACAATACAATACAATACCAGTATACATATGGGGTTACAAGTTAAATACACTATGATGTATGAAATGGTACATGCCTATACAATCAACAGCATGACCAAATCAACATCACAACAAAATGTGTACATACTTACACCTCTTTGGAAAAATTATTAACTTCTGCAACAAAAACTACAAAAATGGGCTCTTTCATGGGGACTAACAGACTGAAACAGTTTCGGGGGCACTAACAGACATGAAACAGTTTCTGGGGGCAAGACAAGAGGAATCTGGGCTAAACTACTTGGGAAGACTGGGGCGATATTTACTCGGGTCAAACTTCAGGGTGTACGTTACAAATATAACACTAAGTGGGGGGTGGCTAAAGACATTGGGGACTAGTAGATAGGCTAACTACTAGTTGAACATGTCTACAAGCTAGACTTGTAACAGTGGGCATACAAAACATGACACGAGTCGAGCTTCCATGTTGTCGGAAACACTTGCACCACAAACTGAGATCGGCTGCCCAAGGGGACGGGCACTGCCTTACAGTTGTAGTACAAATGAGACCGAAAGGAGGCTAAAGGGATATGGTAGTGGGCACATGCTAATGGGGTCAGGGGGGCTAGAAATAACACGCCCCACGTTGGGCGCCAGTTGAAGCGTTTAACATGTCTGCTCATATGGGAACAAGGAAAGACTATCTATAGAGATACTGGGGGGTAAGAATGGGGCTAAAGAAGAAGAAGCAGACACATAAAGCCTCGTTACGGGACGGCAGCTCATTTGTTGTGCGGGAGCTAGGTCGTAGATTCGTTAGGGAGGGTGAAGGGGTGTTAAGATGACTAAACTACCATAACCAAATACAAAGGGTACTTACTCAGACTAGAGGATCTTTCTACTATTTAAAAAACAGGACGCCGTTCGAAACAAATCCTCTGGTTCATATTTGGGTACTTACTAAGACATTTTCTTCTCTTATGGGGTACCAAATGGGGAGACATTCCTCTCAGATTCCTCGTTTGGGGTTATACTAGGTAACTTTATCTCAATACTGGCTTCTATGCCACATTCTTTTTCTTCTACTCTAAAACTTACACACAGTTGCATTAGAATTTAGTTAAAATTTTTCCAAAACAAGGTTACAGAAATAAAATGGTAGATACACTTACAAAACGTTTATTCAAAACTTTAAACTCTTACCAGGTTTATTCAAAATTTTACTACAAAAACAATGATTACAATGATTACAAACAAAACAATTACAATTGAACTTGTTGGGCAGTATATGTCAAATAAAATTAGACCTATTTATTTCAACACAAGATTTGACGTAGCTGTCAAATGTCATAAGTCACTGCCTTTTTTTACCATTATGAAAGCAAATTTCTTTATACAATTATTTACCAGCAATTTATCCACTTGAAATTTAGTAAAATTAAAAAAACGTATCATACCTTAAAAACAAAAAAAACTCTTCGTCACAGTCACAAACTACAGGGGAGGGGTTCATCAACAAACAGGGTCATCGAACTGAGGCAGGGGGCAGGGGGAGGACATGGCTTCTTTCTTCAATTTCAGGGCAATCACTGGAGGGTGGGGTGTGGGGTAGACATTCCATACACAAATCACAAAGGGGGCTCTTCTGGGAAATTGAAACTTTTCAGGGCAATCAACTGGAACTTGCATAGGGACAGGAACAAACAAAGACTTCTACACAATGCCGGCTTATAGAACTGCGTCACAACTCAACCAGAGTATGAGAGCACAAAATTCTACCATACAAATCCACTATGGGGCAGAAAAATCATCGTGCACGCACACTAGATCTTCTTACTTCTAAAACGACCATTCTATGCTTATTACCGGCGAGGAACAAAAGGGGCTACGCCCTTTTTCAAGTGAGTCGGCCAGCGGGATCATACCGCTTCGAAATCTAAAACCGGACTGATCTGCCTTCGCTCTGAAGCTACAGATAGGGAAAAGTACGACGAAGTACCGAGCGATTTTGATCCTTAGGGATGCTTACATGACTAAAACACGTCACTTTCGGTTGGACCAAACCATTTTTTTAAAAGGGGGTTACAACATTTCTTCTAGAAAGTTCTTCTACGCATCAACACTTCTTATAAATTGTAACACATTGAAATGTTGTGCAATACTTAATGGCTGTATACAGGGACGGCTTGGGATATTTTTGATGATATTCAACTTCACAAAATAAATTAAAAAAATGGACATTCTTTTTGGGAATTGGGATTTTAAATTAATGTTGGAGTTTTTTCAAACGCTACAGCGTTGCCATGTCAAATATTTAAACTTGTCACTGTCTCGTCACCATATTCTATTCGACTCAGTGCGTTGTATGACAAAGATAGCGAATGTTAAATTTGGAAAATATAACCACCGACATGGTGTCCATTTTTGTCAAATTCTGAAAAAACTAATAAATATATTTTTTTTTAATTTAAACGCAGAAATAAAAGTTTCTTTTGAACGAGATATTGGAAATTAATAATCACATTACATTTTCTCTTAGTTTTTCATCCCTGTAACTTATTAAAATAAACTACAGAAGTTTTCAGGGACTTTCTGTCCTCGGTAAGAACGTAATCTTTCATTCTGCGTTTAAATATTTCAAAAATACTTATTAGTTTTCTCAGGATTTGAAAAAAATGAATCCCATTTAAATAGCATTGGAGCCGAAACTATGTACCGATCCCTTTAAAATAGTAATTCGCTCTTTTTTTTATTAAAAACCATCTTTATTGTAGAGATTTTGAAAACACACACAAGAACTGACAGCTTTAGTTGGTTTTATGAATTACTGTAAAAATCACAGCATTCTACATGTACTGAATTACTTCAAAATTATTTAGCACTGAGAAGTTTTATTTATTTAATATCTTGGTGAGTAGATAAAATACCAAGTGTAACATATGGTTGAGCTCGTATTGAATTAAGACTTCCTATAATAATACAATATACAGGGTGTTGTATTTAAAAATTCAAAGTGACTAATGCTATTAGAAAAATGGCAAATCTGGCAACATTTCAAGCACCAAATTTGAAATCTTCATATTGCAGAAAAGGCTCATTTCGGTTTTTGTAGAATTTGGACTATCTATTTAAGAGATAATTAGGCGTTTCCAGACTCTTGGACCACTCTGTATATCAATTTTGTATATATCTTCGCTGATTTGCAAAAAGGGGCGTAACATTTTTATATTTTTACTAAGTGGAACTTAGTTCCTTACTACACAACCAGTTTAAAAAAATATGTTACTTGGCACCAAAAAATTATGAAACTATCTCAACAACAATAAGTAATTCACTTGACCCCTTTTTACAGAATAGGTAGAACCTTCATACCTATCATTTTTGCACATATCTCCTTTTTGAATAAAATGTCACTTGGCACTTTTTTGCAAATCAGCGACGATATGAAGGTATAACTTATCATTACTATATTTTTTAGTTGAGAAAACAAAACATACGTATAAAGGCACAATCCCTAAAAATAAGAGAACAGGAGAAGAAAATCCAGGAGCAACAGACGAAGATTCAAGAACAAGAAGCTACCTTGGCTGACTTTAAGAAGCACATAGACGAATGGAATCAAAAATACAAAGACCTGACCACGGAATTCGTCCGCGCGATAGAAACCTTCGTACCTACCTCGCCTCCGAGGTCCACACCGGCTGCACCTCCGTCTCCGTCACCACCGCGTTTGCATAAGACCAATATCAAACCGCGCAAGACCCATATTCTACCCAAGAGTTACTCAGGGTTAAATTTTGACGTAGAACGAAAAAGAAAATCTAATTTGTCTCACGATCTTCCTTTGAAGCGCAATAAAGCTGAGGATGAAGGTGGTGAGAGTGGTAACTTAAGGATAGAGCTGCCCAGTTTTAGCGGCGATAGTGAAAAAGCTGATAGGGTAGCATCAGAGAAGGGATCTTCTAAAGTAGTTTATGGTTGTTCGAAGTCGGTGTTCAGTAATACGGATTTTGGACAAATTATAGAGAACTGGGTTATAAATCCGTTAACGAATATAAAAACTAGGAAGAGAAAAATGCACGAAGATATAGATTTAAAGTAAATTGTAGATGTAAGTATGTATTCGCCTGTGAATCGGTGGTATTAAATCGTTTCGTAGATTTTTTTGCGTTTTTACTTGTTTAAAGGAATATCACGTTAAAAATGCAATTTCATACAAATAATCATCAACAGCTATTCCATCAATCGTCGGACGTAAGCCTCCCTTAGATGTGTCCATTCATAATGTTTGCCGTGTTTTGCATCTAGTGCATTTTGCATTAGTGGCCAGCTATTCGCATTATTTTTAATCCTATTTCGTTTGATTTAGTATTTAGGTCTAATAGCATTTCTTGCAATTCTTCTCTATCTTTTTCGGTTTTCGGTGCCTATCGTCACTCCTTTATTTGCCCATTCCAAAGTTCAAACTTTGGAATACAAATAATACATTAAAACAATTTTTACAATTTCGATACCCCCAAAATTGACTGTCCTCGATGAACAAATATTTTTCGCAAGAGCCAATAAAAACTAGACAGTTTATTAACGACGTTCTACACCTTCGTTGCGGGGTATGCCTCTCAGAGGAAAGGGGAGAAACTTATATGCAAGCGAAAGTTGGTAACAATGCATTTATAGCAGAATACTCAAATCATATGTTTCAGTATTGAATACTTTATAAAAATAAATTATAATAAATTACGGAAATTACGGAATAAATTACGAAATTAATTATAATAAATAAATAAAAACCTTTAATTTAAGCACAAATAATTAAAAATCGTAAATTTGGGTCAAAAGTTATTAACTTTTTAAGAATTCCCATAAGAGCCCATGTTAAAACTTACCTTTGACCGTTAATAGTAATTAAACGGCACGGTAAAACAATTTTTAAAAAATCAAGTCTTAGTTTTTTGAAGTAAACTATAACATACTAAAATTTCATGCAAATCCTTAATTCTTTGCCGAAGGTGTAGAACGTCGTTAAAAAGATAACGTTTATACATCTTAACAATTAAAACTTTAATATTTCTTACTGATCATTAGTGTTTTTGATCCATATAATACTTTCTTTTTCTAGATTATTTTCTACTTCTAAAGAATCTCATACTAGTCCAGAGAAATAAGCTTTTCTCAGGATATTGCAATAGTCAAGTCTTTGACGAGTTTTCCGATAATATTTACCTACAGTAAGCAAACATACCTATACGTGTTCTACATAAACTTCTGTGTTTTTTAAAATATATTAGTAACCTGTACATGTTCACTGCTGGGTGTACAGGTTTCCATGTGTCTCCGTCTTGTGAGGCTTGCATCCATGATTCAGTCCATCTGGTTGATGGGCGTCCTCTGCTCCGTAGTGCTTCTTCTATTGGCCTCCACTTGACAATACGTTTTGTCCATACGCTTTTATAAACACGGGAGAGAGCGCGAGAGGTGGAATTCGTTCATGCATCGTTTCCGAGGACGCTAACTGACTTATGCCCATATTAGGCCGTCCGCACATGGGTCGATCGAAGACACGTCTCGAAGTTCGCACGTCTTCCTCGTCTTGTACGAACCCTGCGGCACAAGCGATTGCTCTGCGCACACTAGTCGAATCTGTTTGCTCACATCTTCCAACCAGGAAGAACGCATTTTTAATATATCAACCAAAACGACTATTTTGATCTGTGAAAAGTACGATATAGTTACATTTTTAGTATAATTTGTATACAATGAGCATTATACAATTAAGGGTATTTTTCTACTTCCCCAAAGAGTTTTATAATACACACTTAGAAACAGAAGTTCAATGTTCTTAGAATTTTATATTACAAACAATATATTTCCACAAAGCGACTAGTATTCTTTTCGTCACGATATAAGAAATTTGACCTGACGCTGGTGGGATGTCCCTACCGATTTAGTATCATAATAAATAGTTGAGGTTACTAATCCCTCAATTGTCTGTGCGACGGGTGGCAATAGTTTTGGAACAGCTACTAGGGCCGTACTTTATATTATTTACAGAACTGACTCGTTACCTATCAATGCAAATAAATTATTAAAATTAAAATTTCTAGACAATGTATTAAAAATTTTGTTTACTGTAGACGAATTCGTTTAGTCATCTGAAATTAACTTGCTTGGAATCAATTACAAACGATCACAAACAATTTTTATGTCCAATGCGCTCATTACGTGAATTTTATGGAGTTAGATTATAATATGTTTTATATCGTTTTCACTTTAAACAAAATGGACTTCCGATAATGCAGCTTTCTATCTTTAAATAAAAAAATTAAAGAATCATTAGAAAGAGCATTAGTTAAAGATAAGATATACCTCTAATTATTATTCTATAGCTTTACACATAATTCTCGTGCTTATAGGTATTTAGGTAAAATTAAGTATCATTTATTTATCCAGAAAACATACATTATGGAACATTATGAAAGGGGGGCAAACATATTTAAGTTTGACATTTGCACATTCAGGCAGTTATTTTCCTGCATTTAGATAGAAGGTTAGATCGCGAGTATTCAAGTAAAATGTCTGAAGTCGGTGAAGCTAGTGCTAAGTGTAAAACACGTGTACATTTATCTGATGATGCCAAAGAAATTATTAGGAATGTTTATCAAACTGTGAAAGAAGATAATCCAAATCCAGAAGACGGTAAATTCTTCATCAAGACAACATCTCGACTGACAAGAATGTCATATACAACAGTGTGGAAAATTGTTACGAATAGAATTCAACCTCGTAAAAAGCGGAGTGACTTTTCTACACATAAAGCAGTAAATGAAAAAGATGCTGAGGTAATTAGAAGAGCAATTTACAATTTCTATTCAAAGAACCTAGTTCCAACGCTTAGTATGATCTACGATCAACTTGTTAAAGACTATTCCATTACGTATTCGCCTTCAACTTTATCAAGATTTTTGAATCACATTGGTTTTCGATACAAGAAAATTAATAAGCGATCATCAATAATGGATTCTCCTCGTCTAATTAAACGGAGAAATGAATACTTGGATGCTATATCTAAATTTAGAGATGAAGGAAGACCGATATTTTATCTAGATGAAACATGTCTAAATTTAGAGATGAAGGAAGACCGATATTTTATCTAGATGAAACATGGTTCGATACCCACGATACTGCTCAAAAAGGTTGGACAGACGATTCTATTAAATGTGCACCCTATTATCCAATTAATAGAGGTCAGCGAATAATTATTCTGAACATTGGATCCAAAAATGGCTGGCTTGGAGGGGAAAGTTTTTTACTATCGGCAAAAAACATTAAAGATTCAAAGCTGGACTACCATGAAAATATGACGAGTAGCTTGTTTAAGGAATGGTTTGAAAAGAAGGTGTTGTCAAATTTGCCTCCAAAAAGTGTAATTGTAATGGATAACGCAACGTATCACAGCGAACAAATTAGAAAAATCCCCGGTGTAGCTTCGACAAAAAAACAGATATCTGATTTTTTGTATAACAATGATTTGTACTTTGAAGAAACATATACAAAAAAAAAAGAAATGTTGGAAGTTCTTCACACAAAAGTGTTTGAGAAACAATTTGTTATAGACGAATTAGTCAAACGTGATGGTCATAATGTATTGCGATTACCTCCTTACTACTGTGTCTTCAACCCCATTGAATCAATCTGGAGCCAACTTAAGGAAAGTTTACGGCGAAACAACTGCTGTCCCAAATTTAGTAGCGAATCGGTGTCACATGTTGTAGAAGAAATAAAAAAGATTTCCCCAACACTGTTGCAAAATTGTCTTTCACATGTTATAAAAACGGAAGATCATTACAGAACATTAACCTCACATATTAAACCAATAATTATAACATTAGATAACGATTCTAGTGAAGATGACAGCGATAGTGACATAGAGTTGTAATTTGTATTTATTTTTTTCCGTCTAAACTTCAAATTTTATTTTTCTATGCTATTTTCTATGTTATTTTTTATTATGTTATCTTTTTAATTCTGATTTTTGCTACCACTCTTTTAATCTTTTATTGTTATTATCATTAATTTCCTTAATTTCTTTAATTTGTTCATTTCTCTTATTTCATTGTACATAAGAATATACCTATAACTACATAGATATAAATACGTAATAAATATAATGATATGATATTTAAATTTATATTTATTATTCCAACCCCATTAAAATATTATATCTACTTGAAGACTTGATTTTTTTTTGTTAAGGGGATGGGTACGAACTTTCGGCTTTAAGCCGTTACGTTATTACCGAGGGCCGAAAGTCCCTGAAAACTTCTATAATGTTTATTTTAATTAGTTTAGGGGTGAAAAACTAAGAGAAAATTTAGTGTGATTTTTAATTTCAAATATCTCATTCAAAAGAAACTTTTAATTCATTCCAAGGGACTTTCGGCCCTCGGTAATAAAGTAATTTTTCATTCTGCGTTTAAATTTTTCAAAAATACTTACATATTAGTTTTCTCAGGATTCGAAAAAAATGATTACATTTAAAACACATTGAAAATTTTGACAGGCGTCAAAATTTTGCATTTGTTCCTTTCCCCTTAATTTTAGCGAATCCGCTCCTGTAGGGTTTGTTGTTTGTTATTATGATACTAAATCGGTAGGGACATCCCACCAGCGCCACACCAAATTTCTTATATCTTGACGCAAAGAATACTACAATCAACGAACATAACATTCGCCGATCTTAAAAAAAAACTAAAATTTAATTTAGCGCAAAAATCTACAAAAAAACAAAGGAAACAAATAAAATAAACTTGAAAAGTGTGCGTCTCACTCGAACTTTCTCGTGCGCTATCGATCGCAAGGGACGAGAGTCGTAGAACACGAGGGGAGTTGCAATCCTAAACGTCCCGTCTGTGGAGCTCAATGCCACAACTAAGGAACTTGAGTGACGGGGAAAGATTTACGCGACTGGAATCGAGTCGATTACTTAAAGCGTGGACCCATGTGCGAACGGCCTTATTACATTGCTCTCTAGTTTGCTTAAAGTGACATCTTGATTCCTACAATCCATTAGAGATCATACCTTAGGAACTATTGGCTCTCTTACAGTTTTTATCACTGTGCCATTTTGATTTTCGGCAGAACATACATAAAAATCGCCATTGGTCAGGATAGTCAGTGACTAAAAGCATATATTTATTCCGTATATGCAATATGCATATATCATAATTCATAATTATTTAGTTCATTTAATAAATCAAATACTTGTAGATAAGCAAGGTTGTCAGAAAAAGTCAAATTCATTAAATGATGCTAACTTTTTAATAATAAAAACTAGTAAGGTAGCATACATGTACACAAGTGTTTATAGAATTGTAAATCAGTGAAACGACAAACAGTATAGAGGACTCTATTAATTTTAATATAAGACGAAAATATTGTAGATACACAAATTAATATTACTTATAGGATAGGTTATTGTGTGACCAAAATCTGTATTATTTTTACTAAAATATCAACTTTTAGTCCAGGAACAAGGGGGGATGGTCTGATTCTATTTCTCGAGGTTACATGGCTGGAAAAACCCATCAAATAATTTGTTATTAACAAATTAATTCTTTAAATAATTGTATCACCTAAATTGTTAGAGATATTTAATTTTACCAAAATGAAAATTGGTCGTTTTGACAAAAATGGGACTTATCCAAGTATAACTGAGTTTTCATACGTGCGATTAACTGTAAAATCATTAAAAATTAAAACATTAAAAATTTCACTAAAAGTTGCGAATTTGCACGAAATTTGTTACAAGTCCCGTTCTAACAATCCGATCAAAATTTACCAAACGACATTTTGTTCAAATTTTTCAAAAGGAACAATTTTAATTTTGGTAAAATTAAATATCTCTAATAGTTTAGGAGATACAATCATGTAAACAATTTAATTGTTAATAAGAAATTATCTGATGGTTTTCAGCCTGGTGCCCTCCAAAAATCGAATCTAATCAAAGAAAAACAACTTGAAAATACGTCAAGGTACCTAGGGAATATATAAGTGCATACTCTCCTGGCTGATAGACTATCACTTTTACAATAAAATAAAATCTTATAGATTTTATTACACAAAGCTGGTGGAGACATTTTAAAGCGTGTGTATATAATTTTAGAAGCAATATATATTATAAAGAATATAAGAATTTAAAGTTTATTTATTATATTTTACCGTTTGATTTTTTGTTTAAGTATAAATAACAAATATATAAATGATATTGTTATTGGAGTGCTAACATATATTTATTAATGTAAATGTTTTATTAATTTAAAACACATTTTGTGCTCTTTTGTATTTATTCTGAAATTTTAATAAATGATATTCATTTAAAAGTCTTTTTATTTCATTAAATGATCGCTATACTGCAGCAATACTAATAAGCATATGACAATGATCCGTTCTCTGATGAAACCATCAAGCTTGGCGAAGAACTAATGAAGGCAGTGTCTCTCGCGAACCGAAACATTAGATATAGTAATAATAGTAGTTGTAAAGCATACGACCGTCAATTTAAATTTCAAGTATTCAACTGATGAATGCAGAGGTTTAATCGGTCATTAAAGTTGGCACAAAAAAAAACTAGAAGTCAGCTACTTCATTGATTTTTTGAATACGTTTCGCTTTATTATTTTAAAGCATCATCAGTTCAAAGACAATATGTAATTTATTATGTGGTGTTTTAATATTATAAACTGTAGATTTACTCAACATCTAGAAATAAACTTAAAGACATAGTAACGAGAACCGTGCACTAAATAATGTTCATAATTAATTCGATGAACCAGCGGTTTGAATTTGACGCCTGGCTTCATTGAGATGTTTAAGTAACAAAGTCACTAAATGACTGTTCTCACTTTGTTACTATCACTTTTATTGCTGCAGCTACCACATGATACGAGATAATAAAAAGAAATGAAGCAAATAATGAGATTCTAATTCTAAATTAATCTGTCGTTGAATATGTAGATGTGATTACTCAAGCTAGTCCGTTCTACCCAGCGGTATATGTATGAAACAATCAAAAATTGCTTTAACTATTCAAGCAACAATATATAGAATTCAACGTATATTTAGCACTTTACGACGGGTGAAGACGTGAGGATTCAACGATGGGAGATGAGGCGAAGCAGTCTGCACTTTCTCATTGTTCACAGAAAAAGAGTTGAGGAGGATACTTAATTTATTGATAAGGTGAGGAACACATTTGGACAGCAACTTAGACATCTTTAGTTTTTATTCAAATCGTCATTGTATAAACCAGTAAATTTCTAATTATTTTTGCCAATAACATTAACTTTATTTCTTTGCTCGTCGTGTTTGTTGTGTTCACTAGAGATCCAAGATAGCTATTTATGTCAATACTTTAATTTGCCCAGACATATATGCTTCTTTTCATGAGCATTTTTCAGTGCGTCACAAATGATAGAAAAAAAGGTAAGTCCGTGATAATATATATTTTAGTGACATATGCCATTTTAGTTAAATCTGACAGTTGTCACATTTTATTTGCAATTTGGCATAAAATCAAATCAATTGTGTTTATTGCATTTATAAAATGGTATTTTGTTTGATTTGTATAGTCTTATAAATTGTACAGATTATATTCGTAGATATATTATATAATTAGTAAATAATTTTTTTTCGATTATAGCGCCATCTATTGACAACTAGAATAAATGTTATAAATGTCACCGACGAAATGTAATCACCGACGTGCGTTTTTTTCTGTCACATGCAATTTAATGCGTTAAAAAGAAATCGAAAAACTGTGACGCACTGAAAGATCCTAATGAGAAAAAGCATAGTTAATAATTTGAATTCTCTGCTGAACATTTTGGGGGTTTTAAGCAATCAACATAATATGCATTTGGATTTTTTCCCCTTTGCAAGTCCGAGGTTTTTCCCGATAGGTTTGCGTCCAATGCTGGACATAGGCCTCCCTCAGTTCTTTCCAGTGTTCTCTACACTGGGCTGCTTGTAGCCAGTTGCCAGCTACTCTTTTACCCTGAGAGTTAAGCCTAAACGGGGAATAAATAACGTGTTTCGTTCGTTCAGTTACTATTTTTATATCGTCAGTCCATCTACTCGGTGGCCGTCCTCGGATTCTTTTGTAGTTTCTGGGCCTTCCTTCCATGATTCGTCTTGTCCACTGTCCATCTTGTGTTCTAGCTAAATGTCCTGCCCAGTTCAACTTAAGCGCCGTAGCTCTTTCGATGGCGTCTTGAACTCGTAATCGTTGCCTGATTTATTGGTTTTTTATGTGATATTGAAGGTTCACGTTCGTACGTTCCATGGCTCGTTGTGTAACTCTTGAGTTTGTTCACGGATTTTTGCGTGAGTGTTAAAGTCTTTGCTCCATAAGTTTGTACAGGCAAAAGACATTGGTTAAAACACAATGGTTGGAACGATGGAATAAACAGGATCATGTTGGTAATGGTTGTCCGTAAAACGCCAATACAACCATCATGGGAACCAACTAGAGGAAACCTAACAGTGGCATTTACCTTGGTTGTAATCTAAGTGAGAACTGGCACATCGCTAAAGAAGTTAAATTCGTATAGAGAAGGCCAGAGCTGCATTTTTTTAGATGAAGAAAATCTTATACATATAATAATAATTTATTCAACAATAACAGGTACAATCTTTTTAGATATTTACATAAAAAGTGAATAAATCACGAAGGTCTCCGAGAGGTGTGGATACACCTGTTTCGGTAAATAGGATATAAAATAATAAATAATAACATACTAACGTAAATAACATAAATAGCAACATAATACAATATAATATAATACAATAAATAGATAGGTACGTTTTTTTGTAAATACACAGTTATGTTTTAGTAAATATGATACGTAGAATAAATAATATAATGAAAACAAATAAATACTTAGTTTAACAATAAAGCACGAATAATTAATTTTTTTTAAAACAATTATGTATGGCTCAATTAGTTAGTAATATTTTTGAAGAATGGTGTATATACGCATGTTTTATTAAATATGATAAAAATAATAAGCAAAATAAATCAGTTTAAAACAATATAACATTTGAAATATAGGTATAAAAATTGGTAGTGACTCTAGAGTTTCATTTTTGTTTTTGTTTTTTAATGTATGTAAATTTAAGCTACTATAATGATGTCACAAAAATTTCTTGTTTGTTCCATCAGAAATGATTTTAATTTCTTTTTAAATAGAGGAACATTCTTAGTATTTTTGATGTCACTGGGGATATGATTATATATTTTTGGGGCTAGAAATAGAAAACTTCTTTGACAGAAGGACTTTGTCATTTTCGGAATCATATAGAGGTGTTTGCCTCTTGTATCATGCTCATGTGATGGTAAATTGTTGTCTGTTTTCATGGTGTGATATTTTAAAGACACACAAAGAAAGTATAATTGTTTCAAGTCAAATATATTACTATCCTTATATAATCTATCTGTAGAGTAGGTGTATGGTTTAGACATAATAATTTTCAGAAATCTTCTTTGTATGATTTCCAGTGGGAGAATGTGTGTTTTTAGGGCGCTTCCCCAAGCCAGTATACCATAATGGAGATGACTTTCTACTAGTCCGTAATATAGTGTGCGAAGGTATATATTAGGTATGTGTTTTTTAAGATGTTTAAACTTATACAGGATAAACTGTAGCTTTTTAATGATATATTTAATGTGAAAGTCCCATTTTAGATGTGTATCTATAAAAACTCCTAGATATTTAACATTTGTTACGGGTTTAATATAAAATTTTTGTTTATTATGTGATATTTGAAGGGGTTTGAAAAGATCAGTAGTCAAGTTAGAGTTAAATATTGGTAGATAAACAGTTTTCTTAAAATTGATTGTTAGTATTTTGTAGTCAAACAATTCTTTTATTAGTTGTAGATCATATTCTGCTTTTGTTTTTAATTCATACCAATTCTCAGCATCATAAATAATAGCAGTATCATCAGCAAACCCAATTATATGCCCTGTACTCTGTAATGAAAATAATCCATTTATATATAGATTAAACAGGACAGGACCTAATACTGTTCCCTGTGGCACTCCATATGTTATACCTCTTTGCCCGCTTATTACTTCGGAGACCCTTACTACCTGTTGTCTCTCAGAGAGGTAACTTCTAAATAATTGTAAACAGTTGTCTCTTATACCAATTTTCTCTAAGGTTTGTAAGAGGTTATTGTGACTCACTGTGTCAAAAGCTTTGGCCAAATCAAGAAATACGCATAAGCAAACTTTATTTTTGTTAAGTGCTTCATATGCTTTGGATGTTAAATTCAAAATGGCATCTTGGGTGGAAGTATTTTGCTTAAAACCAAATTGGTGAGGGGAAATTAAATTATATTTTTTGATATATGCTGTAAGCCTATTTTTCAATAATAATTCAAATATTTTAGAAAGATGCGGAATAAGAGATATAGGTCGATAGTTTGCAGCAAGAGTTTTGTCTTCATTTTTGTATATTGGTATGACTACTGTTGTTTTGAAGGCTTTAGGCCATATTCCTTTTTCTATACATATATTGATAATATGAACCAATGGCTTGAGTATGTATGGCGAAATTGTTTTCAAACATTCTGCATTAATGTCGTCAATACCAGTTGACTTTTTACACTTCAGTTCATTTATTATTGTTTCTATTTCAAATGTATTTGTAGGTAATAAAATCATTGAGTTTGTTAGGACCGTATTTTCATATACTTGGCGGGGATTAGGTCTAATTTTTTCAGCCAAACTTTTGCCCATCTCTGAAAATGTCTTATTAAATTCATTTGCAATATCAGAGGGCTCAGTCAACTTATCTCCCATTTGGTTTTTAAGACTCTCAATAGACTTTGAGAGTCTTAAAAACCAAATGGGAGATAAGTTGACTGAGCCCTCTGATATTGCAAATGAATTTAATAAGACATTTTCATTTAATATTACTTCGAGACTGAAAATTAGATTAGTAAGATGTTATGCGTTCTCTATTCATTTATATGGTATCAAAGGTTGGACTTAAACGGATACATTTCTCAGAAAGTTAGAAGCCTTTGAAATTTGAGTGTATCGGAGAATGCTACGAATAAGATGGGTAGATAGAGTTTACGAGGAGATTGCTTTGTAGTGGATGGAAATACTTAGTTACGGTCAGAACATTTAAAAATTGCAAATTGGAGTGTTTTGACAAGACAGACGGAAGAAGAGGGCAAAGTTGAAAAAACGTCATGGCTTAGAGACCTACTCTCCAGAAACCAGATGCTCTGCAGCTGTTAAACAGAAAATTACTATAGCTAATTTGATAGACAAGGCATAATAATCGAGCATGACATAGGAAGAAAAAATATAGCTACCTCTATAATTTTTCATATTAGTAAATTATAAATAAACGACAACGATACGTAGAAAAAGAAAATACAATCACCGGCACAAAATTCCGCCACCCAAAATTTTTGATTTAGTTTGACAATTTATAACTTTATTACTGGTGCTCCGATTTTCAAGATTCTTGCACCAGTTTGTAGGTACATGTGTTGGTATCGTTTGGTATGATTCCGGTAACAAAAAATTTAGCTTGCATGGCATTACACAGGGGTGAATGGAAACGTTGTATTTTCTCCTAACTTTAAAGAATTCTGTGGAAAAATGGAAGAGCTGATTTTTTTTTTCATAGTCCTGTCATACTATCCCGGAGGCATCACTAAAATTTTGTTTTTTGAAGTGAAAACTTCTTTAGGCACGTTGTGCGCTTTCTTTGGATAGGGGAAAAAGCATTGAATTCGCGACCGTCATCGCGACCCTCATCGCGACCGTCATTGCGACCGTCATCGCTCATGCTATATATTATGTGTATGTATATATACATTGTGTAGACGTATTTAAATTTATAATAAATGTAAAACCTATCTTACGATGGGGAAAAAGATTAATTTCGCGACCATCATAGCGGCGAAATAGATTTTGTATATATATTAATTTATTATGTGTATGTATATATAGGGTGTCCCAAAAGTAGTGGAACGGTCGAATATTTCGCGAACTAAACATCGGATCGAAAAACTGAAAAATACGTGTTGAATCATTTTCAAAAATCTATCCAATTACACCAAACACCAACCCCCACTACACCCCTGGAGCAGGGGTGGGGGGTAACTTTAAAATCTTAAATGGAAACCCCTAGTTTTTCTTGCAGATTTGGATTCGTTACGTAAAAGTAAGTAACTTTTATTAAAGACATTTTTCGAACTGTGGATAGATGGCGCTATAATTGGGAAAAACGATTTATCCTGATACCATAGGTAAATTATAGAAACGGTCTAATATCTCGAGAAATACACTTCCAAATGAGAAACCAAAAAACAGGTTTTTAATATTTTTCGAAAACCTATCGATAAACACCAAAAATGACCCTCCAACCCACCCCCTGGAGACGGGGTGGGGGTAAATTTAAAATCTTAAATAGCAACCCCCACTTTTTATTGCAGATTCGAATTCGTCATGAAAAATTAAGCTACATTTATTCGAAACATTTTTTAAAATTGCTGATAGATGGCGCTAATATATCGTATTTTTACAATTAAAGCGCCATCTATCAACAATTCTAAAAAATGTTTCGAATAAATGTTGCTTAATTTTTCATGACGAATCCGAATCTGTAATACAAAGTGGGGGTTGCTATTTAAGATTTTAAATTTACCCCCCACCCCGTCTCCAGGGGGTGGGTTGGAGCGTCATTTTTGGTGTTTATCGATAGGTTTTCGAAAAATATTAAAAACCTGTTTTTTGGTTTCTCATTTGGAAGTGTTTTTCTCGAGATATTAGACCGTTTCTATAATTTACCTATGGTATCAGGATAAATCGTTTTTCCCAATTATAGCGCCATCTATCCACAGTTCGAAAAATGTCTTTAATAAAAGTTACTTACTTTTACGTAACGAATCCAAATCTGCAAGAAAAACTAGGGGTTTCCATTTAAGATTTTAAAGTTACCCCCACCCCACCTCCAGGTGGTGGGTTGGAGGGTCATGTTTAGTGTTATTCGATAGGTTTTCGAAAAGTATTAAAAACCTGTTTTTTGGTTTCTCATTTGGAAGTGTATTTCTCGAGATATTAGACCGTTTCTATAATTTACCTATGGTATCAGGATAAATCGTTTTTCTCAATTATAGCGCCATCTATCCACAGTTCGAAAAAATTTCTTGAATAAAAGTTGCTTACTTTTACGTAACGAATCCAAATCTGCAAGAAAAACTAGGGGTTTCCGTTTGAGATTTTAAAGTTACCATCCACCCCACCTCCAGGGGGTGTAGTGGGGGTTGGTGTTTGGTGTCATTGGATAGATTTTTGAAAATGATTGAACACGTATTTTTCAGTTTTTTGATTCGATGTTTAGTTCGCGAAATATTCGACCGTTCCACTACTTTTGGGACACCCTGTATAAATTGTATAGAAGTATTAAATTTAAAATAAATATAAAACCTATTTTACGATGGGGAAAAAGATTAATTTCGCGACCATCATAGCGACCGTCATCTCTTCGGCGAAATAAATTTTGTATATATATATTAATTTATTATGTGTATGTATATATAAATTGTATAGAAGTATTAAATTTAAAATAAATATAAAACCTATTTTACGATGGGGAAAAAAGATTAATTTCGCGACCATCATAGCGACCGTCATCTCTCCGGCGAAATAAATTTTGTAGGTACATATATTGTTATATTTCTATTTGATATAAAAATTAAAATTTGATAATTATAAACAAAATTCACTTTAATATAAAATATTTTCAATTTTCTCAACCACGGGCATATAAATTTAAAACAACCTGTATACAACAAATTGTTATATGTAATTTTAAGAAGTGATTAGAATAAGCGTACGAAACTCGGAACAATGTGCTTAGAATAAACAAAGTGAATGACGCGTACCATTATCGTTTCTTCGCGGAAGGTCGATCATTAGCCTATGCTAAATAAAACTCAGTGAAATAGATAATAGTTCATTATCGTTTTTCGCGGAAGGTTTCGATCATTAGCCTATGCTGAATAAGACTCATTTGAAAGAGAGAATAGGTCATTAAAATTTGTAAATAATAGAAAGTAAGTTAGAATGGGAATTAAATATTTTCTTTTGAAATCCATTAAGCATATTTAGAAAGATTAAAAATTGGTTTTGGGGAATACTGCGAATGAGAGTTGGTGGTGGAAGATTGATTTGTGAATCTGGAAGGGATATTTAGAAAGTAGGTGAATGAATGACAAAGTAAGATCAGAATGTTTTGAGCTGTCGAGAAGTGAAGTCGAGTAGTAGACGGTAGTGTACGGAGAGTGAGAAAGCCGGTATAGTTCCGTGAGTGTGGAGTATCTATCGTGGAACGAGAAGTAGGCCAGGTCGAGAGTAAAAGAACCTCCTTGAGCCAAGAGTGTCCGGGTAGCTGATAGCAGTTTCGAAAAAGGTAGAACACAGCATCACGACAAAAGCAGGAACGAGAGCTATTCGAGCTAGTTTTTCAAAGGAGAACATTACTGGAAGCCAGGACGAGGTTTGATCGCAGCCAAGGATAGCAGGAAACGGGTCTTGTGTGAGGACATTTTCAGTTCACCAGGAAAAGGTCAGTCTCATTTGTTTGGACATGAATGTATGGGTTTTTCGTATTAAATTCCACATAAAAAATTGAATAACATAATCAATAATATCAGAAAAGCTTCATCAAACTTAAATAGAGTTGTTCCTAATAACTCCTAATAGTTAAATGTTAATAAAAACTTTCAATTGAAAACCAAAAGGAAATAAGATTCCCATTTGTAAATGTTATGTTTAAGAATAATAAGAAATAGCAAATATTAAGCATTGATTGCCTTTTAAATAAAATAAAAAATATTTTGATTATAATTGTAACCCATATGTGTATTTTTTTTACTCTTTTCTTTTCTATCCCGATTAGGAACCATTAAGAAATATTTGAAGCCACGAAAGTAAGTAATTAATTTATAATTCGCCCTGAGATTGAAAACATATTGATATGTGATCTGGTTAATTAATTAGATTAGTATTAATACATTGATTAAATTAAGTGACATATAAGAATATTATCTCATATCAATAATCAAGATCACATCAACTGTCGTCCAACGTGGAAAGCATTGTAAAGTATTTCTAGTGGCAAATTTGAAGGATAGAAAGAGTAAAGCCGGTATTTGAAAATTTATATGCCTGTGGTAAAAAGTGAGATACTTACATTTGATAACATAAAATTTTAGATCTCTTTAGGTACAAATTTTACATAACTGATTTAATATTTTATTTTTACGATATTACATTTGATATATTTATTGACAATTTATAATATTTGGGTGAGAAAAAGTCGTCTTGGTAACATACTAGTAAAATTTCATATTTGGCGGGGACAGTACTTCTTGAAAACAAATGTCTGTGACAAGAAGCCAAAGCAAAGACAACAAAAAACAAAAAGAACATTCAAATCAAGAGAATAATTCAGACCAAGAAGACATTTTAGACACGACAATCATGGCATCAGAACAGCAAGAATTATCAGGAATAGATAAAATATTACAAATGATGCAACTCCAGTCACAAAGAATGGAACAAAAACTGGATGAAAATCAACGTGAAACGAAACAAGCCATGGAAGAAACATCAAAGAAAATGGATAAAGTGGATCAAAAAATGGATGAAACACAACAAAAATTGGATAAAAAAATGGATGAAACACAACAAAAAATGAAACAAGCAATAGAAGAGAACAACAAGAAAATGGAGGAACGCATAGGAAAGTATGAAAAGGAAGTAAAAGGATGTTTGACAATGATCAAGAACGATATGGGACAACAAGAGACAGAGATTAAAGAAATCAAAAGCAAAATAAAGGAGATAACGAATTGCCAGAAAAAAGAAATGGAAAGTTTGGAAAACAAGTTGCAAAACGCTATTCAAGCAGACATAGAAGAAGTGGAAAGAAAGATTGCGGAAATCAATACTCAACAAAATGTCGGAGAAAGAAGAGAAATGGTTATACATAGCACAGATGACGTGAAGATAAGGTTTGGCGGGGACGTAAGAAGATTACACCCAGTGCCGTTCATAAATAGCCTGAAAAAGAAAATACAGCACATCGGAAATTTCGAAACAGCAAAAGAAACTATCAGAAACCATCTCAAATATGAAGCAAGCCTATGGTTCGATAGTAAAGAAGAAGAATTCGGCAATTGGCAACAATTTGAACAAAAATTTTTGAATTATTTCTGGGGAAAGGTCCAACAATTGGAAATTAACAAGGAATTGCAAAATGGGAAATACAATGATAGGATGGGTGTATCAGAAAGGACATATGCTTTGCAAATTTACAATAATGCAAAACATTTACAATATAATTACTCATCGGAACAATTAGTCGAACTGATTGCAAGACATTTGGAGGAAACGCTGGAAGACCATATCACATTGCAAAATTACAAAGACATAGATAGTTTATGCCAATTCCTACAAATAAGAGAATCACGTCTAAGAGAAAGAAAATCAAGAAGGTCGCGAGAAGATTACAGGCCCCGAGAAACACAAGATTACAGAGATAGAAATCAAAATAGGAGGGACTATACAAGACGAGATTTTAATCCCAGAAGGGAAAACGAAAATAGAGACAACGGAAGAGGAAATTATGAACAAAGAAATAGGCAATGGAATGAGGACAGAAATCGAGAATACCAGAATAGAAACACCACACGCTCAAATCAAGAAAACAGAAATAATGGTAGACAAAATGAACAGGGATATCGAGAAAACCGAAACAGATCCGACAGACCAAGAGAAAATAGAAGAGAAGTAAATAATACCCAGACAGATGAATATGACGGAGAGAGACATTATGACGAAAATATAAACAACGATGAGCAACCGGCGTCTTTTCACGACGGCGCTCACTAAAAACCAAAAATCAAACAGGAATCTTTTGTCACCCCAAGGAGTTTATTAAATTGGCAGGAAACAACGAAAAGAAAAATGGAGTTAATTTAAAATTTGTGGATGGATTTATCAACGAGAAACCAATTAAAATTATGATAGACACTGGATCTGAAATAACATTGGTCAACAGAAAACTAATAGAAGAAGTTAACTTAACAAATTTAATTTATAAAATACCTAGGGTAAATTTAGTGGGCGCAAACAAACGGACATTGGCAACTATAAATGAAGGCATACGAGTAATGGTACGACTGGGCAAGAATATGTATGCACTACAATGTGTAATAATGCCAAACATGTCACATGACATGATAGTAGGAGTGGACGAATTGGCAGAAAAACATGTAGTGATAGATTTTAAAAATAATACGATGAAACTAACAGAAGAAAAAGAAAAAGAACAGGACAAGGAACATGAGAAACAAAATACGGACGAATCAGGTAAAGAACAAACAGTGGAAATGAATTTGGCAGCGAAGCAAGGACAAAGAAAAAAAAGGAGAAAAGGTCAGAAAAAGATAAAAGAAAATGAAACCTGTGGCTCCTCAAAAGAAGAGTTGAGCCCAGAAGAAGAAAATTTGAGAGTATCAGAAACAAAGGAAACCTGGGATTCCTCAAAAGAAGAGACGGGCTCAGGAGAAGAAGAAATAAAGCTAAAAAATGAAAGTGAAAAGAATATGATTGAAACAGTGGTATTTGAAGAGGAGGTATATGCAAACGAGGATGCAGAATGCACGGTAAACATGTGTGAAGAATCTGAGAAAAAAGACAGAAAATTGATATGTGGAGAAGGGAAAGAAAAAGAATTGCGGATGATGTTAAGAAACTACGAAAATTTGATCAATGAGGAAAACAGAGTGGCTAAAAAGTACGAACATTCATTTGAGGTGAAAAACTTGGGAAATTTTCGATCAAAGACTTACCCGATTCCATACAAGTATCGACAAGAGGTGAAAGAAGAAATAAATAAAATGTTGGAAGATCAAATCATCGAAAGATGTGATTCACCGTATGTTAACCCGATTGTGATAGTAAAGAAAAGCAGTGGAGAATTGAGATTATGTTTAGATGCCAGGAATATCAACCAGCACACTGTATCACAATATGAATCACCTCTAAACATCGAGGCCATTTTTGGAAGAATCACGGGGTCACACATATTTTCGAAAATTGACTTAAAACACAGTTTTTGGTTGATACCGTTAGCTGAAAAGTGTAGAAACTACACCGCTTTTTCTATTGATGGTATTGTCTACCGGTTTAAGGTAGTGCCGTTTGGATTGCAGAGTGCTTGTGCTGCACTCGTCCGAGCTCTACATACCATTTTGAATCGCCACGAAGATTTCATAGTTCATTATATCGATGATTTATTAATTTTTTCACAAGATACTCAGAGTCATCTGAAACACATAGAAATAATTCTGCAAGAATTGGACACAGCGGGATTGAAATTAAACATTGAAAAATGTCAATTTTTTCAAAAAGAAGTCATTTATTTGGGTTTTCAATTGGACACCAAAACAGTAAGATTATCCGAAGACAGAGTCAAGCTCATAGATGAATACCCAAGACCAACGAATTTGAAAACATTGAGAGGTTTTCTTGGCACGATTAATTATTTTAAAAAACTGATTCCCGATTTGAGCCAAAAGGAAATCCCTCTGATAAAGTTGCTTAAAAAAGGAATAAAATGGAATTGGAAAGAAGAACAGGAGGAAGCTTTCGAAACATTAAAACGAGAATTCGCAAAAGGAACGAAAATATACCACCCCATTTACAATTTACCTTTTATACTCCGAACTGATGCGTCCATACAAAAATTTGCAGGAGTTCTGTCTCAAATACAAAACGACCAAGAAGTGCCGATATGTTTTATATCGCGAGTGACTAAAACACATGAGAGAAAATATAGTGTTACAGAATTGGAGTTTGCCAGTGTACTATATTGCGTAAACAAATTGAGGTTTTACTTATTGGGAGCAAAATTCACAATCGAAACAGACCATGCAGCTTTAGTACATATCATGAAGAATAGATTAGTAAATAATAGAATACATAGAGGCATTCTATTATTACAGGAGTATGATTTTGAGTTCCGATATATAAAAGGAAAAGACAACATAATAGCCGACGCTCTAACACGGGATGAGGACACGGGAAAAAAGGAAACAATTACTCTACAGGTGGGACTAAATAGATTAATACAAGAAGAAGGGATATATTCGTTAAATGAGATGAGGACAAACCAAGAAGACCTAGAGGAAAGAGAGAAAAGAAGAGCGGAAGTAGAAAATGACATATATTTTAAGAGAATAGACGGAAAGGAACTATATTTAGTGACACAGACATTGGCCGAAAAGATAATAAAGAAATTACATGAGGACAATGGGCATATCGGTAGCAGAAAAGTTTGGCTCGTTTTTAGGGAAAATTACATCAGCCGACAGGATTACCGCATTGCAAAGGAAATTACCCAGAAGTGCGATGTATGTCAAAAATATAAGAGTCGGAATTTCAAAAACGAAAATGTTGCCAAAAATATTGAAGCCCGAAACAAACTAGACATTGTAGCAATAGATATGTTAAGCGATCTAATTATGACCACTAAAAGGAACAAACATATTCTGGTAATGGTGGATGTGTTTTCAAAATACGTAAAATTATATAGTTGCCGCACCACAAAGGGGGAGGAAATATTAAGAAAAATCGAACAATTTTATAGCCATAGTAGGAACACCAAAAAAGATCCTACTGGACAATGCAACGTATTTCCGAAATGATCGTTTCAAAGGACAACTTCGAGAACGAGGAATAGAGACAAATTTTGTCAGCATCAGGCATCCACAGAGTAATCCTTCGGAACGATTCATACAGGAAGTGACCATTTTTTTTCGCATTGCAACAGATGGTCAACATCGCCACTGGGACAGGAAAATGGCGGAAATAGAAAGGTATCTAAATACAATTCCGAGCACAGTAACAAAGGAGACCCCAGAATACATCATGAAGGGTGTAATGCCGATAAGGCCATGGGAAGACCAAGAGCCAAAAGAATATCAACAGGTGATTGAAACCGTACAGAGAAGATTACGGCGAAGCAACGAAAAATATATCCAAAGACAGGAACAAAATAGAAAAAGAAGACCAGTGACTTTCCAAAAGGGTGAAAAAGTACTCGTGAGGGCATTACGAGTATCAAATCTTCCTGGCGGCATTTGCGCAAAGTTGATGCCTGTTTTCGAAGGCCCGTAAATCGTGAATAATGAAAATGGGATAAATAGTTATGAGTTGAGGCACAGGAACTCGGAAAAGATCCGAGGAATTTATAATATTCACGATGTATACAAATATCACGAATAAAAGACAGAATTACATGAAGTAGATAGTAAGTTAGGGTATAAGACATATATTAAAGTAAGAAAATATACAGGGAGTTGGTTTTGCCTCGAGAAAATTTATTTAAAAATGCAGATAAATTTTATCGAATACAAGGCGGGGATTTGTTATATTTCTATTTGATATAAAAATTAAAATTTGATAATTATAAACAAAATTCACTTTAATATAAAATATTTTCAATTTTCTCAACCACGGGCATATAAATTTAAAACAACCTGTATACAACAAATTGTTGTATGTAATTTTAAGAAGTGATTAGAATAAGCGTACGAAACTCGGAACAATGTGCTTAGAATAAACAAAGTGAATGACGCGTACCATTATCGTTTCTTCGCGGAAGGTCGATCATTAGCCTATGCTAAATAAAACTCAGTGAAATAGATAATAGTTCATTATCGTTTTTCGCGGAAGGTTTCGATCATTAGCCTATGCTGAATAAGACTCATTTGAAAGAGAGAATAGGTCATTAAAATTTGTAAATAATAGAAAGTAAGTTAGAATGGGAATTAAATATTTTCTTTTGAAATCCATTAAGCATATTTAGAAAGATTAAAAATTGGTTTTGGGGAATACTGCGAATGAGAGTTGGTGGTGGAAGATTGATTTGTGAATCTGGAAGGGATATTTAGAAAGTAGGTGAATGAATGACAAAGTAAGATCAGAATGTTTTGAGCTGTCGAGAAGTGAAGTCGAGTAGTAGACGGTAGTGTACGGAGAGTGAGAAAGCCGGTATAGTTCCGTGAGTGTGGAGTATCTATCGTGGAACGAGAAGTAGGCCAGGTCGAGAGTAAAAGAACCTCCTTGAGCCAAGAGTGTCCGGGTAGCTGATAGCAGTTTCGAAAAAGGTAGAACACAGCATCACGACAAAAGCAGGAACGAGAGCTATTCGAGCTAGTTTTTCAAAGGAGAACATTACTGGAAGCCAGGACGAGGTTTGATCGCAGCCAAGGATAGCAGGAAACGGGTCTTGTGTGAGGACATTTTCAGTTCACCAGGAAAAGGTCAGTCTCATTTGTTTGGACATGAATGTATGGGTTTTTCGTATTAAATTCCACATAAAAAATTGAATAACATAATCAATAATATCAGAAAAGCTTCATCAAACTTAAATAGAGTTGTTCCTAATAACTCCTAATAGTTAAATGTTAATAAAAACTTTCAATTGAAAACCAAAAGGAAATAAGATTCCCATTTGTAAATGTTATGTTTAAGAATAATAAGAAATAGCAAATATTAAGCATTGATTGCCTTTTAAATAAAATAAAAAATATTTTGATTATAATTGTAACCCATATGTGTATTTTTTTTACTCTTTTCTTTTCTATCCCGATTAGGAACCATTAAGAAATATTTGAAGCCACGAAAGTAAGTAATTAATTTATAATTCGCCCTGAGATTGAAAACATATTGATATGTGATCTGGTTAATTAATTAGATTAGTATTAATACATTGATTAAATTAAGTGACATATAAGAATATTATCTCATATCAATAATCAAGATCACATCAATATATATATTTTATGTGTATGTATATATAAATTGTGTAGAAGTATTAAAATTTAAAATAAATGTGAAACCTATTTTTGGATAGTGAAAAAGGATTTATTTCGCGACCGTCATAGCGACCGTCATCTCTTCGACGAAATAAATTTTGTACTTTTCTATATTATGTGTATCTATACATAAATTGTATAGAAGTATTTAAATTTAAAATAAATGTAAAACCTATTTTTCGATAGAAAAAAAGGATTTATTTCGCGACCGTCATCGCGACCGTCATCTCTTCGGCGAAATAAATATTTTGTACGTATATGTATTGAAGTTAAAACTTCTTTAGGGACGTTGTGCACTTTTTGGATGGGAAAAAGTATTAAATTGGCGACCGCCGCGCCGTTGGTTGCGACCGTCATCGCCTCGAAGAAATAAATTTTTGAAGTGAAAACTTCTTAAGGGTCGTTGTGCAGTTTTTGGATGGGGAAAAAGTATTAAATTAGCGACCGTCATCGTTTCGACGAAATAATTTTTTGAAGTGAAAATTTCTTTAGGGACGTTGTGCACTTTTTAGATAGGGAAAAAGTATTGAATTAGCGAACGTCATCGCGACCGTCATCGCTTCGGCAAAATAAATTTTTAAAGTAAAAACTTCTTTTGGGGACGTTGTGCACTTTTTAGATGGGGAAGAAGTATTGAATTAGCGACCGTCATCGCTTCGGCGAAATAAATTTTTGAAGTGAAAACTTCTTTAGGGACGTTGTGCACTTTTTGGATGGGGAAATATTATTAAATTTGAATGGGGAGAAAGTAATAAATAAGCGACCGTCATCGCTTCGACGAAATAAACATTTGCAGTGAAAACTTCTTTAGAGACGTTGTGCTCTTTTTGGATGGAAAAAAGTATTAAATTATCGACCGTCATCACGACCGTCAACGCTTCGATGAAATAAATTTGTAAAGTGAAAACTTCTTGAGGGACGTTGTGCACTTTTTGGATGGGGGAAAAGTATTGAATTAGAGACTGTCATCGCTTCGACGAAATAAATATTTGAAGTGAAACTTCTTTAAGGACGTTGTGCACTTTTTCGATGGAAAAAAGTATTAAATTAGCGATCGTCGTCGTTTCGATGAAATCAATTTTTGAAGTAGAAACTTCTTGAGGGACGTTGTGCACTTTTTGGATGGGGAAAAATATTAAATTAGCGATCTTTATCGCTTCGACAAAATAAATGTTTGAAGTCAAAAATTTCGTTAGGGACGTTGTGCACTTTTTGTATGGGGATAAATTACTAAATTAGGGACCGTCATCGCTTCGACGAAATAAATATTTGAAGTGAAACTTCTTTGGGGACGTTGTGCACATTTTGGATAGGCGAAAAGTATTGAATTAGGGACTGTCAGCCATCGCTTCGACGAAATAAATATTTGAAGTGAAACTTTTTTAGGGACGTTGTGCACTTTTTCGATGGAAAAAAGTATTAAGTCATCGCTTCGATGAAATCAATTTTAGAAGTGGAAAGTTCTTGAGGGACATTGTGCACTTTTTGGATTGGGAAAATATTATATTAGCGAACCTTCATCGCTTCGACGAAATAAATTTTTGAAATGAAAACTTCTTGAGGGACGTTGTGCACTTTTTGGAAAAGGAAAAATTATTAAATTAGCGACCGTCATCGCTTCGACGAAATAAATTTTTTAAGTAAAAACTTTTTTAGGGACGTTGTGCACTTTTTGTATGGAGGAAAAGTATAGAATTAGGGCCGTAATCGCTTCGACGAAATAAATATTTAAAGTGAAACTTATTTAGGGACGTTGTGCACTATTTCGATGTAAAAAAGTAATAAATTAGCAACTATCATCGCTTCCACGAAATAAATATTTGAAGTGAAAACTTCTTGAGGGACGTTGTGCATTTTTTGGATGGGGAAAATTATTAAATTAGCGACCGTTATCGCTTCGACGAAATAAATTTTTGAATTGAAAATTTCTTTATGGTCATCACTTCGCTGAAATCAATTTTGTACATATATAAATTATGTGTATGTATACATAAATAGCATAGGGCATACGCATCGCGCATATTGTATATGATATAGGTACAGCACTTCTTTTAGGATGGGGTAAAAGCATTGAGCTCGTAATGTATATACTATAAGAAGTTTTCACTTCTGTCGGCACTCCCACGAGTGCCTTCAATTTTTTTTAATTATCCGAATATCTCTTTTCTTGTAAGAGCTGTACCATTTTTTGTAAATAACAACATTGATTGACTCATAAAATAGAAGTTAGATTGATAAGATTAGAATGGCCCGCACACAGCCCAGATCTCAATCCTTTTGAGCATTTATGGGATGAATTAAAAAAGCTATTTGCCGTCATCCTACTAGGACTTCAGAAAATTTGGTACAGTTATGGCTCTCGTAGAGGAATATCGGGCTATTCCCCAGGCAAGGATAACACATCTTTATTCGATGTCAAACAGATTGCGAGCAGTCGTTGCAGCAAGAGGTGGACATACCCGCCACTGAATTGTTTTGTTTTGTTAATTTTAGTGCGCTTGATAATTTTAATGGAATAAACCTTCAAAGCAAGTTTTCATTTTCAGCTCTTACAATAAAAGAGATATTCGGATAATTCAAAAAACAAAACCTTAGTGATACCTCCAGGATAACACAAAAGGAATATGAAACAAAATTAGCCTCCAATTTTTCCACAGAATTTTTTAAAGTTAGGACCCCCGTATAATGCCATCTGAGCAAAAGTTTTTATTACCGGAATAATAACAAAACGACATCAATACATGTACCTACAAAGTGATGCAAGAATCTTGAAAATCGGAGTACAAATAATAAAGTTATAGGTTGTCAAACTTAATCAAAAATTTAGGGTGGATGAATTTTGTACCGGTGAGTGTGGATAGGTAACTCATGTCTTTAGAAATCATTTTTTTTAAACTTTGTAGAGGAAATTTAGAATTAATGCTGTAGCTAGTAATGAGATATATTATAATATCGGAAAACAATTTCAAAAATAGTGTTTATAGTCCAGGGCCCATCTGTTTTGAGATGAAAGTTGAGAGGTGACTCACATTTTTTTGCAGAAATTGCTTGAAAATAACTCAAATAATAATATTTGAGTTATCCTCCCTCTCAAAAAGGTCCGGAACATTGTTTAAATAATTAAAATGTCAAAAAATGAAGGAAAAATTCGATTTTTTTCTTCGTTTTTTGATTATAACTTTAAAAGTATTCATTTCCGAGAAAAGATGTACTGACATAAAAGTTGCGTAATTAAATTTGCTACAATATAGAATTAGTTAACAATTTAAAAAAATAGTCACCCTTGTTGCAAAATAGCAATTATTGCGAAAAATCCATACAAAAACAAGTATTCGCATTTTACGTTTTTCAACCATTTATGCTACACTTAGGAAATTCATATTTCACCCAGAAAAACTTCATAATACAGTAAAATAATACTGTAAATTTCATTATGATCGTTTTAATAGATTTTGCAAAATAAATTTTGCAATCCAGCTTTCGCAAAAAAATTCATTTTTTCAAAATGTTACAGGACTGAAAATAAAGTAGATAGCAAGTTGAAATTTTTTTTGCGTATAGAAGTGTACTGTAACTTTCATTTGCAATTTGTAAAATTAAAATTGATTAACTACGACGGCGTCAGAAATTTTTTAAAATAAACATTAATTATTGGTGCTACGCGCAGGACAGCCGTGTTCGATTCACACAAGTTGATTTTCACCAAAATTTCTTCCAATCTTTATCTAATATATTATTTTCTTACTCTATATTTTGTTGTATTTTAATATTTTAATTCCACAAAAATCAAACTAATTTTATTATTGTTTGTGAAATATTGTTTAAACAATTGCATATGTATAAAAATAATAAACTTTTATTCTCTAAGTTAAAATATATGAACAAAGAAAGTTTTTGCTAAAAAAAGTGTTATTTCAAAGGATAGAGTAGGTGTTTTTATTTTGCAATAAACAAATTTATTTATTTATATCGAAATGTAATAAAAATTAAAATGTATCAATCATTATCAAAAGTCATTGGCATGCCCAATCAGAGCAACCTATCCTCTGTCCTGCGCGCAGCACCAATAATTAATGTTTATTTAAAAAAAATCCTGAAGCCGTGGTAGTTATTTGATTTTAACTCGGTAAATTGCAAATGAAAGGTACAGTACACTTGTATAAGCAAAAAAAAATTTCAACTTGCTACCTGCTTTATTTTCAGTCCTGTAACATTTTGAAAAAATGAATTTTTTTTGCCAAAGCTGGATTGCAAAATTTATTTTGCAAAATCTATTGAACCGATCTTAATGAAATTTACAGTATTATTTTAATGTATTATAAAGTTTTTCTGGGTGAAATATGAAGGTCCTAAGTGTAGCATAAATGGTTGAAAAACGTAAAATGCGAATACTTGTTTTTGTATGGTTTTCCCGCAATTATTGCTATTTTGCAACAAGGGTGACTATATTTTAAATATTTCACCAATTCTATATTGTAAAAAATGTAATTATGCAACTTTTATATAAATACAACTTTTCTCGGAAATGAATACTGTTAAAGTTATAATCAAAAATCGAAGAAAAAATCGAATTTCTCCTTCATTTTTTGACATTTTGATTAATTAAACAATGTTCCGGACCTTTTTGAGAGGGAGGATAACTCAAATATTATTATTTGAATTATTTTCAAGCAATTTCTGCAAAAAACAATTTTGAGTCACCTCTCAACGTCCAAATGTACTAATATTTTTACAGATGCGCTCTGGTCTATTATCCGGTACGTTACGTTTCTTGATATCATTTTCCGAACTTAATATTATTGTAATTGTACCCCAAACAAATATTAGCCGATTAAAATCACAAGGTCGCAAAAATTAGCGTTTAAAACTATATCTCATTACGCCAAATACGGAAATGGAATAAAAAGAGCATTATATACTAATAATATGAATATTTATTTAAAAGAATTATGTAAATATTGTCATTTGGTTTGAAGTAATTACGTGAAATGAGTGCGGCTGCTACGATTGCAGGATTGGCGCTAGCTGCTACAGCTGCGGCTACTTTGGTTGTAATTGGTAAGTTTCTACCATAATGAAATAATATTCTTATTGCTGTTTCAATTTAAGTTTTAACATCTCCCTTTTTTTTTCTTTTACCAACTTATATTACGTTAGAGCTATATTTTTAATAGAAAACTTAGTTTATAAGTAGGCATGTTCAAGAGCTCGAGCTCGGCTCGTCTCGAAGCTTGGTTCCTTTTACGAGCCGAGCTTCAAGCTCAAGCCAGTATGTTTCTTCTATATTCTACGCTACTTTGCTCTGCCAGTTACAGCACGGAATAACTGTTTGGGATGGTTCTTGTCATTCAGACAGAAGTTTCAAACTACAAGAAGAATAATGAGGATACTTGCAAGAGCAGGGTATATGAAACACTGTAAACCTTTGGATTTAGGTATTATGTCACTACCTTCACTACATATATCTCTCTACTGCCTTCCCTCCGTATGGAGTACTGGGCACTCTTGTGATTCTTAACCAAAAGTGAAATATGGCTGATTGGCTGGATCAGCGCAAGTCTTTTCCATTCATCTCTATCTCTCGCTCTCTGTTTGACCTCTTTTGATTTCAGGCCAATTAGTCCTTAACGTGAATGGGGGCCCCATTCAGGTTGTATCAGTATCAGTATCGCGATACGGATCTCATTGTGAATTTGGCTGTCTCAGTATCAACACTCTATATTTTCGTGGTCTACAGTTATATCGCAGTCTGTTTCACGACAGTGAATACAAAGCTCATGATACGTGTATCGCAACTTGAATGTGTGCCTTAAGAGAATGGTTCACTCTACACAAAAAGTGCTAATAAACCTTTATTAGCACTGACAAACAATTATATCAGCTACACTTCTTGGTTGAAACATTTTTTACGATGTAAGATTCTTGCATGGTAAATCAATGTTTTCCGTTTCACCCTCTGCAAGTGGCGAAGGGGTTTAGGAGAAGCCAGGGGGTACCTTGGTACGAACGTCAATGAAAATTGGGACCATTTCATAGAAATTAAATGTAGGATAGAGAAAGCAAGATCATCTGCATTTCAAAAAATGGCAAAGTTATTAAAATGTCATGATTTGTCGATACCCATATAAGTCAGGTTATTGCGATGTTATATCTTTCCTATACTGTTGTACGGAGTTGAGTCGTGGACTCTCACAGACGTCACCTGCAAGAAAATTGAGGCTTTTGAAATGTGGCTTTATCGTCGAATCCTGAAGATATCTTATACCGACCACGTTACTAATCAGGTTGTTTTGCTGAGACTGCAAAAAGAAAAAGAGCTGTTAATCAAAATAAAAACAGCCAAAATCGAATACCTCGGTCACATCATGAGGAACAGTGAAAGATATGGACTGCTGCAACTAATCTTGCAGGAAAAAGTAGAAAGAAAGCGAGAACCAGGAAGGCAAAGGATTTTATGGCTGAAAAATCTACATCCGTGGTTTAACACAACCACTACAAATATTTTTCGAACAGCAGTGTGCAAAGTACAGATTGCCATGATGGTCGCCAATATCCGAAACGGATAGACATTACAACAAGAAGAAGGGCTTTATCGGGATTTCATAATTTTGTCCCTCATTTTATATACGTTAAATAAGCTGTTCTTCGCACTTTTTATAAAATTTTTTAAATAATAATATTCTGAATGAATAAAAGTTTATAATGATACTATTTATTATATTAAAAAAAGAAATTACGTTGTTATTACCTTCCTGCAATTAGTGTTTGTGTTCATTTGCCAAATAATTGTTGATAGAAAGTGAAAATGTTGGAAGTCATCTATGAATCTGATATGAATAGTTTTATGTTATGTAGCAATGGTGGATGGGCAATTAACCACAAACTCGACATCACCAACTTCCACGTTCATGCAATTAAGCGGAAATCAAAATAATGGCCAGTTGATCGACCCGAACGGACCAAGTGTTCAATTTATTCTATACACCAGGTAGTTACATTTTTTCCAACAGTTATATTCTATATTTATGACCGAGAGAGTAAATTATGTTATAAAATTATAGTTAAAATTATGCTATAATACTCTCCCGGTCATAAAGATAGACTGTAGTCCATTTATTGACGGTTTTTGCTTCTCGTTTTAAAGATCCGATTGGATTTACATGAAATTTGGAATAGGTACTCATAGCTACCATGTCAACAAAGTGATATTTTATTGTGTGTTTTGCCCTGGGGTGAGTACCATCATACGTTCAAAATAAGTCCGAAAGTGGATAAACTGACTAATTCTCTTTTGTTCTACAGAGATTTTTCACTAAGTCAATACTTTTTGAGTTATTTGCGAGTGCATATGTTCATTTCTCAACAAAAAAAACACGTTTTAGACGATTTTTCGCAAATAACTCAAAAAGTAAGTATTTTGTCGAAAAAAATATTCTTTATAAAAATATAGCTTATAAAAAAGTGTGCAAAAAATGGTGTATGTATAAATTCTGTGGACCCATTATAAGCAGAGTTGTAGATAATGAAAAATAGGTTTTTATTAGCCAAACTCCAAACCGAATATTTCAACGTGAAACAACCAAATAATGAAGCCCTTTTTGGGGAAAACTCATTACAAAATGTTTAAAAAAGCGTTTACTTTTGATTTTTAAAATAGTTTCCAACATGAAAAATAAGTAAGTTACCCTCAAAATAATGTTGGTCTCTTTTATTTGGTAGAGTCTTTTCCCCGAAAAGTGCTTCATTTTTTGGTTATTTCACGTTGAAATATTCGGTTTGGAATTTGACAAATAACAACCTACATTTCATTAGCTACAACTCTGCTTCTGCTGGGTCCGCAGACTTCATACATAAACCATTTTTTTTCACTTTTTTAGAAGCTACATTTTTGCTCAGAATATTTGCAAAAAAATTATTTGCAAAAAATCATAAATAACTCGAAAAGTATAGGTATATACTAAGTGAAAAAACTCTATAGAACAGAAGTTGCTTAGAATTAGTCAGTTTATCCACTTCCGGACTTACTTTGAACGTATAGTTTTTCACCCCCGAGAAGGGGTGAGAGTCACCTCAGGACAAAATCACACATCGGTACAATATCAGTTTTTCTCTTTGACATATTAGCTAGGTACGTGTATACCAAATTTCATGTCAATCCAAGCTGTTATTTAAAATCCGGTGCAGAAACCGTGAGTAAATGAAGTAACAGTAGTTTTAAATGCTGAAAACGTGGTCATGAGGTAAAAAAGCCCATATTTAGTGATTTTTTATGTTTATAGTTGTTTTCTGATACCATCGTAGAGTCGTAATACGCAGGTATAAGGATCAGACGTATTCTTATTCATAGCTCAGGGACAAGTGAGCCATGTACGACGTTATTTTGACCGGAAGTGAAAATGAAAAAGAACGTGTAGGGGAAGGACGTCGAAGATGACGCACCTAAGCAAAATACATTTTATTTAAGGGTAAAAAATATTTAAGCTAACTTTGAATGCTACGAGCCTGTAATTTGGACATTTCTATAACCAATTTCTAGGATTATTTTTAAATTCAATAAAAGGAAGTATTTTTTATGCGGCTTTAAAAAAAACGCTTTTGCGCCATCTTACCTTCCACCGAGGGAAAGATGACGCACAGTGATGGTGAAGATGGCGCATGTAGGTATCTATATTAAAAGCGCAAGTGATATGAAAAGAAAATTTATTTTTTAATACTGAAAGTAAGAAAATGTAAACAAAGCTTTTTTAACATATTAACAAAAGTCACAAATGTAGTTTTCGGGACTTTTGGCTCCACTGCATTCTTTATGCACCCATTGTCCACAACTTGTGCATCTGAACCATGTTTCCGTCTTTTTGCCGAAGTCTCCACATAATATGCAGATATCAGTTTCACCTCCCTCGTTGATTATGTCATCCAACTCATCGTCATTGCAAAGACCTTCTTCATCAAAATCGCTTTCTTCAGTATCGCTATCCTCCAAGATTTTTTTGTTTATTTTTTGTTTGATTATTTTTTGTACTTTGGCTTTCCCTTTATTTTTATTTAGTTTTAATCCTGCATCATTAACCAATACTTGTCTGGTTACTTTTTTCTTTCCTTCTTCCGACTTCGCCAGTTTTTCTTTTTTTTTATTCTCTTTTTCTTCTAAGAATTCTTTTAAAGGGGTGCTTGTTAGAATTTCAGAATGTTGCTTTTGTCGTCCATATTTTCTTTTAATTTTTTTATTGGGCAAAGGAACTGGAGAAATAAGTGAAAGAGAAATATGTGGACGTTTGGTTATTTCATTTTGTTTTGTGGGGGTTGTGTGACGACTTTCAGGAGACTGTCGGCTGGTTGATGGACGTGGTAATTCTGGTTCTCTTATAGATGGTGTTGTTATTAGTGGAGGTGTTCCCTGAGGTGCAGGTTCAGGAGAAACACCTCTATCCAAGCTATCATTGTTTAAATTATCAGCAGGAAAAAAGTCATCTTCTGTGAACTTATCAGAGTTTAACGGAAAAATTTCGCACGTTCCGAAACCAGAAACGGCCTTATCAATATTTGCCACCTGATCATATGCTAACTTAAAAATCTCGGCGACATCATATGGAGTAATTTTATCTTCAAACTCTGAGTTGCTGATCTTAGATTTTAGAAAGGAATTGCAATGGCGACCATACGCATATTTTAATGCAGAAAAAAATGACACATCAAGAGGTTGTAATTTGTGGGATGTGTGGGGTGGAATACTAACCATTATAATCCCATTCTCTTTGCAGTAATTATAAATATCCAGTGAAATATGGCTCGAGTGATTATCTAATACTAACAGCACGGGATTATCTGGACTAGACAGGAAATGCAGGACATTTTTTTTGGAAATGCTTCAGCCATAATAAAAACATAGACGTATTACTCCATCCATTATCCGTGCAGTTGTAAATCGCACCGCTTGGTCCATTTTTCTGAAGCTGTGGGCTCATCCTCTTCCTGGGAAATATAAATAATGGAGGTATGTAGTTACCGGAGGCACTGAACGCCATTATTACCGTGATATTCTTCCCTCGTTCCCACGAAGAAATGATTCCAAACTGCTTTACTCCTTTGGGTCCAAGTCTTTTACATGATTCTTTAGGAACCGTAGATATACCGGTTTCATCAACATTGTAAATGCGATCTGGCAGAAATTTATATTTTTCTTGCACTGTTTCCAAATTTTTAAAAAAGCGGTCTACTTCTATTTTATTGAAGGCTGTTATTCTATTAATGCTTGTAGCTTCTGGCTTTCTCAAGGAAATTTGAGGATTTCGTTTTATAAATCCTAGATACCAGTCTTTTCCAGCCATTTGTTTATTCTTATTAAAATTGTGTTTAATTTCATTGCGTTCTGCATAAGCAAATGCCATGGTTCTCAGCTCTATGCAAGTGATACCAAAAAATAAATTGGCCAGCTTGAGAACATGATCTAGTATCTCCTTTTCATGATGTGCCGAAAACAATGGGGCTCTACCAAGAGACTCTGATTTGACTTCCTTTAATACATTTTTAACCTTCCTTTAATAAGTTTTCTCCTCAATGTAGCTTCTGGTATTGAAAATGCCCTTGCCACTTCCCGAATTTTACGACCATCTCTACAAATTGCATTCAATGCTGCATTAAGAGCTGCTGCAGAAAATGATCCTCTCTGTGTTTTTCGTATATATTTTCCCATTTCTAAAAAAGAAAAAGATGCCTCAAAATGCAAAATAGACACTAAATAATAAATATTCTATACTCCATTGTTATTTAAGGTAATGAACTGAAAAGGCAAAGATGACGCACTATAACAGCAAAGATGACGCAGTCTGCGTCAACTTAGCCTGTTCAGCATAACCTACAAAAAATGGTTATCAAAATTATCCATCATCAAATATTTAACAGATAAATCCTCGCTAACTGAAAATAAATATCACCTACTCCCATGAATATGAAGAAAATCCAATGGAACCATTTTTAAATAACTTACCATTAATATTCGCAGTGTCAAAAATAACAAGAAATCAACGTGTTTCGCGTTACTCTGCCTCACAGATACTAAACAGTACGAAAGCTGACCGATGAAGTTTTAAAGTAATAGTAGTTTCTAAAGGAGGGCGCCACGGGTATAAAAACTGAATTTAGTGAAGTACTTGATAAAATACAGAGGTGCGTCATCTTAGACGCTGCGTCATCTTCCCCGTCCTTCCCCTATATTGAAAACACTATGAAACGTTCTGTAGTTTATCAGTTTTATCGCTGTAAAGCAGATTTTTCTTTTTCAAGTATGTATTAATACCTATAAGTTATAAGTTGACTTAAGATTTGAATGATTTGATAATAATAAATTCATGTGTACAAATGTACTTATAATCAAAATTTTATGAAGATACATTCAAAAAGTACAGAGCTCTGCATAGTTCTGCGACTAACGTTTATTAATCTCAAAATGTATACATACTCAGTAAGAAGATACAGAATCACATTGGTTTAGCCTTTAACTGCCTTTGCATTGTTGGCAGTTGTTTGAATACTTACAAAAGTATGAAATGACGCATATTAGATGATTCTGGAGGTTTCTGTGGTGGTTGTACATAAGTATTAGGTTCTGAATATTGTATTGGGAATGTGGAATAGTAAGAATTTTGATACATAACACCATCATACATATTAGAAAATTAAAAAAAAAGAATAGGCGTTTGAAATAAAATTTTCTAATTTATTTCCGCATATTGGATGCGCCTTTAAAAAAAAATGTCAGATTCTTAATCAGCCAAGCCAAAAACTCGAAAAAAATTGCGTTTTGATCAAAATTTTTAATTTATTTCCGCAACATTGGATACGCCATTTCGGCGTTCATTTAAAAAAAAAACTGTCAGATTCTTCATCAATTCATCAGCGAAGCCAAAAATCCTTGATTACGAAAGTAATTTCGAAGTAGATGAACAATATTACGCTTTTAAAGGTTCATCATGACCACGTTTTCGGCATATTTGTAACCACAGTGCAACGGTACATGTGTTGTTAACTTTTATTCAAAAATATTCTTTCTGTAGGGATAATCCTCCGGCCAATTTAAAAGTTGGAGATGAAACTGCATTTAAAAACTCAGGTTTCAATAAAACCAGTTCTACAAAAATTATCATTCATGGATTTACAAGCAGTATACGCGACATAATGTTTATGAAGTTGAAAAAAGGTGAGTGTTTTTTGTTTTTATATTTATTGCAATTTTTTGTTTGCGCATTGACCAAGAAGCCTCCTTCCTTAACTTCTCTATTAGTAGGTACATCCATTACAAGATTAAACAGGTAGGGATTCAACAAAGAGCTTTGAGGCAAACAATCGTCAATGGAAAACTTTCGATCAATTTCAAAGTACGTACTTCTCAGGAACCCATTTGTCTCTCATACATTTCCATAGCTCTTGGCTAGGTACTTTATCATACATCTTCACAAGATCTATAATAAATAACCAAATGTAGCAAATTTGGTTATTATAGAAAATACCGCCAAATACCGCCGTATTTCCGCGTCGTTGCGCGTCGCTCTACAGCTCTCTCCTAAATTTTCATTGAGTGTGACATTAACTTTATCTCTCTATAGTTCTTACAGTCCTGGATGTCCTCTTTATATTTATAAAATGCTACCATCACACACTCTTTTCATGCATTGGAAATCCTTTCTTCCTTTATACGCTATTCATCATTTGCCACAAAAAATCAACCCCTGCTTCTCCTAGAGCCTTCTAAACCTCCACATGTATTCCATAAGATCCTACTGCTTTACCATTCTTCATTACATGTATTACATTTTCATTTGGGATCGCACATCTTCTGTCTTTCTTCTGGTGTTGTTCATTTAGAAACTTTCTAAAGTACTCATAATATCTTTGTTTAGTTCAACAACGGTTCTTAATATTCCTAATATTCATATATCCTAATATATATCCTAATATTCGTATATCCTAGTATTCCTCTCTTTTAGACCTGTCGTACCTCTTTCTAGCCTCTTTCCACTCCCTAACCTTCTGTTGTACTTCATCGTTCCACAAACAAGTTTCTTTGTCCCTAGGAGGCCCTTTACCAGATGTTTTTACTAGAACTTAAATCTCCCACTCGTACCATAACTTTGCTGTTGGGTTCCCACCAGTCATTTACTGTATCTTTTTCCTCAAACTCTTCCAGCACTCTACACCTAAAGACTTTTGCCAAATCCTTATTCTTTAACTTCCACCACTTTACTTTATGGTGTCCAACTTGCTTTCCTCATCTTTATCTCCGTATCGATCCCCTATTACCGCTCGTTTTTGACTAGCTATACACTCATACTTTATCACTTTGCTTTCTATTCCCACGCTACTATAGGTAACATATTGGTCTTCAGTCAGCCTGTTCTATCGGTTGCTAATTTTCCATTTCGTAGGTCAACCGGTTAATAATTCTCATAAACAATTCGTACACTTGACTGAGTAACGATATATATCTATAATTCGCCTTCTCCTTCTTACAGTGCTTTATCCTTAAGGACGTTGGCCATTACATTTGCCCATTTAATATTATTTGCACCCACCCTGAATAGTCCTATGGGGGTTATATTCTTCCATTGTCGTAGGTTTTTAAACCTAGAGTTGAGTTTTCTTCCTGGTCCTCTTTTGCTATTGATTTTGCCTTCAATTATAAGTTGGAGCAGTTCATACTTTTGAATTCTTACGATGTGACCAAAATATTGTGTTTTCCGTTCTTCAATTATAAGCATGAGTTCATCCTCCGCAGGACTTCCGCGTTTGTCGTATGGCTCATGTAGGATATTCTGAGCATTTTACGGTAACACCAAAGTTCGAATGCTTGGATTCTTTTTTGTGTTGCTTCTGTCATTGTCCAGGCTTCAGCACCATAGAGCAAGGTGGAGAAAACATAGCACTTAAGTATTTACCCAGCTGACGGTTGCAGAGAACTTTTTGCATTTTCTAAAACACTGTACGTGCCTTTTCCAAATGCGTCTTTATCTCTAGTGAGTGGTCCCAAGTTTCATCAAGATTATTTCCAAGGTATGCTATTCTTGTTACTCTTTCCAGATCTGTTCCGTGCACATTTACCTTGACCTTTCTGTTTTGGTGCTTGCTGATGACCATCGTTTTTGCCTTCTTTGTATTCAATTTCATATCAAATTCTCTACAGGCTGTCGTTACTAGGTCCATTAGGCGTATAATTCGCCAAGCAGTGTTAACTACGAGAAAAATACTTATTTGAAACTCGTACAATTAGTAGATCAAGTTACATTTATAAGTAACCCTCCCCAAATTCTTAACGAGGTATACTTATATATCGGTGATATTATTTTTCCACCTTTAATAAGACTGTTTCTTCCCTGCAGCTTATCTCGAGGCTGGAGACTTCAATGTTATAGGTATGGATTGGTCTGTATTATGCGACTTCGAGTACATTTCTGCCATGCATGGGGTTAGAGAAGCTGGACAATACTTGGGAGAGTTCATAAAATGGCTGCAGTTTGTAGGAGTTTCCTTGAAAGATATTCATTTAATAGGTCATAGTATGGGAGCTCATGTAGCTGGTATTGGGGCGGGTAAGATAAAGAATGGAAAAGTTGGAAGAATAACAGGTAATTTTCTATTTAGTTATCTACAAACTTATTTATGTCGGTTATTTCCAAAGCGTTGATGCAAAAAGTACAAAAAGATCTTACCCTTGACAGGGGTCTCCAAACACACGTAGAACGTATTTTCATCTTAATGCAAAGGTATGTCTTTTTATAGAAAAAATTTAGATTAAGCTACGTTACTTGGTGTTTTCTGTACAGTGGGAAGACCATTATAAAGAACTTTACTTGCCGTAAACGGACAGAAACGGTATCTTTAGCGGCTTGCGTAAAAGACATTACAGCCAGTAGATGAACCTATCTGGGCTTTTTCAAAAATTTAAGCTTCATACTGAGTGTATTTAAAAAATTTAGTAAAATTAACGAAAAATAGACAAAATATAATAATCAGCTTTTGGACACGTTATAACCTTATTGTTTAAAAAATGATATTTTTTATACGTTCACTTATAGTACATGAATTAACTTTGACCATAACTTGTTATTATTGTTTGTAGGTCTAGATCCTGCTAGACCTGGTTACAGAGATAACAGATTAGATAATAAACTGGACCTCAATGATGCAATGCTCGTAGATTGTTTACATACATTTATCCAAGTGTTAGGTCTTGCAGAGCCGGTCGGCCATATCGACTTTTATGCTAATGGCGGAATGTTCCAGCCAGGATGTCCTGACCTAAATGACATGTGTAAGTCAGTTTGATAAATAATTTTTTTCAAACCTTATTATTTATCACCAATAAATCACCAATTCTTAGCTAAATACATTTATCACCAATTCTTACCTAAATACATTAATAAATTAGATTTTGTTTAACACAGTGCATAATGAAGACTTGTTTGTCACCTTCCTCCGCAACTAACAGTGTTAATCCTGACGTCTCAAGCAATGACAAGATTTCTAATACTCCAACTTTAAATACATTATGTTTCTCAATACGTTACATTAAATATAATTACTCCGGGGTTTACTAGCACGAGTACTGAATAATTTAGAAAATAGCAACAATGATAAATATTCTCTGTTCTTCTTGCAATAAGTCGTACTTGTCGTACATTGGTCAAACATCTCCACCATTTAAGTATAGGATTACTCTCCATAAAAGTAATTGACACCTTCATCCAGACCATAGTGCATTAGTTAAACATGTGTATTCCACACTCAGTCACTTCATGGGCTTGTCACTATTCTTCATCATAAAAATAACAAATTCAAAAGGGAATTTCTAGAAATGTCTTGCATTTTCATGATTTTTCTATCAATGTTAAAGGTGATATTTTAGATATTTGGAAGAAGTGGGACAAGATCTGAAAACTCAAAAGATTATCAGCTGGAAAAACAAAGTAAGGAACAGATCAGGATGGCGGAAAATCATAGAACAAGCTAAGACTTTCAAAAGGTTGTCGAACCCGAGACTATGATTGATTACCTATCTAATCTATCTAATATATGTAGATATTTTTTTCAATTGCTCATCAATAGCTTTTAATTTAGTTTGAAATCAGTATATATTTTGCTTTCTTCTCTACAGGGAAAATAGGAGAGAGTCTCTATTGCAATCATGGTCGAGCATATCATTTATTTGCAGAATCTATAGTAAATGATAAGGCCTTTAAAAGTGTTAAATGCAAATCTGTGCAAGAAGCAGTTGTTTCCAAATGTACCGAAGAGTCCGATGTATACATGGGTCAATACGATTCTTATAATAAGTAAGTCACTTTTATTATTTTTTCAAAAATAATACTAAGTAATATTAAATCTAACTAATCTACTAAAAAGGTTATAGAACAATATTTGGGAAAAAATAGGGAAGACCAAAAAGGCTTGAGTGGCGAAATTGGGAATATCGTTTCTCGGGTACCATGAATTCTAAAGACTTTTACCAAACGCCATTTTCAAGAGGAAGGAAAGAATTTTTTTCTGTGAAGCAATGCTTATACCTATACCCCGTTAAATGGGTTATAAGGGCAAAAAATCGCGTTTTTTCATGTTTTTACTTTGTATTTAAATAGATTTTTTCCAAAAAAAAATTATTTTTGAAGGGAACTTGCACTAAAAAATTTTTTTGCATAAAATTGTTAATTTATGTTTAAAAATGTTATATTCAAAATATTACGTCTTAACAATGAATAGTGTACGTACAACATCTGATCAAAGTTCCGCGCCTAAAATTTCCGTTTCAAACAACTTCAAAAGCGCGAGCTTGGGTCTGACGTCACAGGCCACATTTATCGTTTTCGCCCGTTTAGTGTATTTAGTGTGTAATATACTTTATCAAAATGGAAAACAAATCTGCGCAATATAAGTACTGTATAGTGCCTGGATGCACCTGGATGCATCAAAAAGTTCTTTTTTATGAAATTACTTTTGTCGTTTCTTGTGTTGAAAAAAGAAACAAGTAACTTAAAAATAAACAAAACTTAGTAATAAAAGTAAGAGTAACTAAAAAGTATTGGTGCTACTATAGTATGCGGTCTACAGTCATGATTCTACTATAGCTTGCGGTCTACCGAGGGATGCTGTGTGAGTATACCCTATTCCACGAACATACGCCTGTTTTGGATTACTTCGACAACGAATATTTTACTGTGCAAAATAAGAAGAACGAAAGTAAATTGCAAATTACGTTGTTGTTTATTGGAATAATTATTAGCGCCATTTACTTTCGTACTTCTTATGTTGTACAGTAAAATATTCGTTGTCGAAGTAATCCAAAACAGGCGTATGTTCGTGGAATGGCCCATATAAGCTGAGATGATAAAGATATTAACTTGTAAAATTACAATAATGATTCTTCTTATTTATGCGTATTATTAACTTTGTAAAGAAGGGTTTTGTTGGCTATCGGTACGTCTGCTAATCACCATAATCTTTTCTCAGAAGGCTTTGAACACAATAATGAAAGGCTCCAGTAGGTACTAATAAACATTACAATCAAATATAATAAACTTCATAAAAATTTAGTTTCTTTATTATTATGCAAATTACACCGTAATCTTTTCCAGGATATACGAAATCCTTCAATTAGAGTTAGGTAGATGAAACCTACGGGGAAAACCGTTTACTATAATAAACATAATGGTACCAATTTCAGTTTGAAACTAAGCTGATTGGGGAACTACTTACAATATATAAGATGAACATAAATAATACGTAGGAATTTTCAATTAAAGACGATTAAAATGAACTGTTGTACTTAATCGCTTTCTTTTGAAAACCCCTCGTGAGTAATAATACTTATACGTTATAAACACATTAGTAATTTCTAAAGATTTATAAATTTGACTTTAAAGTAAATAAACTGATTGTAGAACTATGCAAGAATACAAATAATAGATGGTAATATCCATTTAAATACGATTAAAATGTAATACACCCGTAATACCTAATCGTAGACGTAGATGACTGTGGCTTCTGACGTCAGACCAATAGAAGGACGTTCAAGAGCCTCCTAAGATATTTGAATTTTATAGCATTTTCAAAGCGCCGTAATTAGCGTACGGGTTAAAAATATTTGTTTTTTTCGCATGCAAGCGTTTTAAGATCATGTTACCTTATGTTTTTTAATATTATTTTAATATTTAAAAATTTATGCAAGTTCCCTATTATACCTAAATAGTCGAGGACATGAAGCTGAAAAAATGGCAAAACCTCGCAATTTTTTCGTCCAGCATCGATTTGTACAATAATTTGGGATTAGGCTCATTTCACTCTCTAGTTTATTTTCTATATTGAGCCGTTGTACGATTTTGGTTTTTAAGGGTGAAAACTACCCCTAATTGTAAAAAATTATAAAATAACAATTTAAGCTTTATTATTGTCAACATTTAGTTCTTATTAGTTACATAATGATTGTTTTATGCTTTAAGATATACTATCATGATATTTCAACCGTTAAAAACCACCCTTGTTAAAGCTATATAGGTATAAAAAATTTGCTTATCCTAAAAGAATATTTTCGGCTTGCATCGATTTACATAAAAATTGGGGATTAGGATCATCTCACCCTGTACCTCATATTCTATATCATGCTTCAGGGCGTTGATTATTTTTAGGGGTGTAAACTACCCCTTATTGTCAAAAATTATATAAACACTCATATAAACACATATAAACACAACTTTAATATGGGTAAAATTTGGTTTTGATTGGTTAAATAATGGTTGTTTTATACTTTAGGATATAATATCATAATATTTCAACCCTTAAAAACCACCCTTAATAACATTTCAGTTTTTATAAGTAGATATTTTAATAGATCTATACAGAAAAAAAAGTAGAATTAAAGAATTACAAAAGCATGTATTTACACAAAAATACAAATTTACAAATATGTACAAATACAAATACAAATAGTTTTTTAGTCATCTTCCAGTATACGAACCGGTTCTGTGGTATTATACATACATTGAAAATTATCCATAAGCGGACTATCCGAATTTTTCGAAAAAAAAATTCGTTTTATAAATATAGCTCCTTCATTTTTGGCGATAAAAAGTTTTTTCGAAAATGGCTTTGTAGGGTTTTTGAACAGTTATAAGACTGTGTAAACTAAATTTCGTAAGATTCCTTAGTTTTTAATTAGGGTGGGTTTAAAGGGCTCGAATAAGGGGGTGTTTGCTCGTAAAAAGAGGTTTTAAACAGCTATATCTCGCTACCCGTTCACTGTAATGAAAATCTATGCACAAGGGAATGTTAGTTATTAAAAAAAGCTACAACTTAATATTTTATCATTTTTTGTATCTCCAGTATTTTCGGAGATATTTTGAAGTAAAAGGTGAACAATGGGAAATTCCAAAAAATTAATTTTTCTTTAAACTCCAATTTCTCTAAAATTAGGCTTTTTAAATAGATCAAACTTCTTGGGTGTACTGATAATACAAATATAAAAGGAATTACAAAAAAGGTGAAGACCGATTTCTAATTAGGAGGGTAGTTAGGGGGTTGTTTTCACTAATTTTTTCATAGATAAAAGCAGGTACCGACCTTTTTTTGATCATAAGTTGCTTAATTTTTAGGCTAGAAACTTTTTTTATTATTTTCTGAAAGGGCTAACTAGATACTCGAAAAAAGATTATGTAAGTTTTCCTAAAAAAATGCAAAGTTTTTCCGTTATTTTACTTTGAATATTTCAAATGATGCTTTTGACGAAAAAAGCTCACTTTTAACATGCCGTATCTCGGTTTGTATTGGTCTTAAAGATAATACAGAAAAAGAATTTCGTTTGTGTTACTAAAAGATACAATTTTGATATCTACAGTTTTTTTGATTAAATGCATATTTTTCGAGGTATTCTCAAAAAACACTCTATAGTGGAGTCACTGAAGGTGGATATGAGCTATTACCTCCGATTTCGTTGAACCTCCATCGATTTTCATGAAAATTGGTGAGTAATTAGAGGTTACCTCAAGGAACAAAGGTGATATGATGCCAACTTGCGCTTTTACCCTGGGGGTGGATGCCACCCCTTCTCGGGGGTGAAAATTATTTTATTAAAAATAACCCCATAATTTGATAATGGGACAAATTTCAAGCAAAATTGGTTATATAAAGTTAATAAAATAAATCAAAACTTTTTGAGTTATTAAAGATCAAAAATTTTAATTTTTCTTGAGAAAAATGCAGCTTTTTAACCAATTTTTCATTAATAACTCAAAAAGTGTAAGTTTTTACAAAAAAGTTATTATCAAAATTGAAGCTATTAAAAAATGAAATAAACCCCTTACTACAAAAACCTTTTATTGTTAACTAAAAGTGAGTTTTATAGGTAATTGAATGTATATTTTTTTCGGCGAGTAAAAACTCTTAAATATTCAAGCTGAAATAATGGGAAATTGATGGATTTTATAACATAAACTTATTAAACATTTGTCAAAGTACTTCAAAATATCTATTAAATGAGCCCCCAAACATGTTGATAACATTAAAATTTATGCTCCAAAATTTTTTCAAAATTTATCTTTTAAAAATTTTTCCAAAAAATGTTATTGTTGTTTTTTTAATAACTCCGTTTGTGTTTACGATATCAGGTTCATCTAAGAACTGTTTGAAAGTTAATTCCAAGTGCTATTTAAGCACGTTGAATCTAATCTTTTAGACCCCTTATTTTTTTTTAAATAAAAGGTTAAATGACTCCGGTTGCATGGTTCCCACAGCAAAATTTAAGATTTAAACATTTCTATCTCTGTTATTTTTTACCCTATAGAAATAGTAAAACAGGTAAAATATTTGGCACAGAAAAAACTAAAATTTGGTTATATATAATTTTTTATGTATATTGAATATTTTTGGAGTTATTATCAAAAGAATATGAGAATTACAATAATTTTAAAAATTATGATTTTTTAAAATTATACCTTTTTTTTTTCAAAAATATGCATTCTAAGCCGGTCAAAATTATCGAGCACATTACTTATGCTAATATAAAGAAGTTCTTGTAAGGATTACTATAAATTTTAATTTTTGTGGAAATGGCGTATGTTTAATTTCTCACTTTTTCCTAAAAAATTCGAAACGGTTATTTTATTTTCATTATAACTTGCTTAATTTTGACGCAATTACCTTGTTCTGAAGCTCATTTGATAGGTATTTCGAAGTACTTAGGCAAATATTTAGCAGGAATATTTTATACATTGCATCGTTTTCCCGTTATTTAAGCTTGAATACTTAGATTTGAGTACTCGTCGAAAAATATACACATCCAATTGCCAATAACTCACTTTGAACTAACATTAGTTTAGTTCTTTATGTAAGCAGTTTATTTAATTTTTTATTATCTTTAATTTCAGTAATAATAACTTTTTTGTAAAAGCTTATAGTTTTTGATTTATACGTGAAAAACCGATTTAAAACGTGCAATTTTTTACGAAAAAATAAAATCTTTGGTCTTTAATAACTCAAAAAGTGTTGATTTATTTTAATAACTTTATATAACAAATTTTGCTTATAATTTGTTCCTCTATCGACTTATGGTATTGTTTTTAATATAATAATTTTCACCCCCGAGAAGGGGTAGCATCCACCCCCAGGGTAAAAGCGCAAGTTGGCATCATATCACCTTTGTTCCTTAAGGTATCCTCTAATTACTCACCAATTTTCATGAAAATCGTTGGAGGTTCAACGAAATCGGAGGTGAAAACCTTCAGTGACTGCACTACTAAAAAAGTCGATTTTTTCATTGAAAAACTGTTACTTTCAAGCGCGAAAAACTCGAAAAGTATTAGTTTTACGAAGAAAATGTAAAAAACATTTTTTTCTTAGAATTACTTTTTACATCGATTTACATGGTTAAAATGTAATAAAAAATTCCCGCCCCGAGATGGGGTGGCAACCACCCTCAAGGTTTTAGCGTACAGCGGCTCGATATAGAAAATGATCCTTGGACTATTCCCTAGCCTCTGTGAAAATTTCAAGTAAATCCATGCTGGACGAAAAAATTGCGAGCCAAAATGCTTCATTTCCTCGACTAAAATGTAAATTTTCTGTGGATGTATACAGTATAAATTAAAGAAATATGGAACATAGCTTTTTAAGACACAGTGTTTGAACTGCATTTGAGATAGTGGACCAATATAAAAGTTCCAGACATTAAAACCAGAAATCATAGCAACATTAACATTGGCATGTAGAAAAGATCTTTGAACTAGAACCTCCTACTTCTATCTCTCTTTTTAGGAGTTTACTAAAATAGCGAGCCCAGCCGAATGAGCCGAAAGTAGATAATCGGACTTAAGGATCCGCACCGCACCAAGGAATAGAACCAAACCGAACCCACTACCTACATGCACAGACAAGGCGATTGTAGATACGCGGTACAAATGGGTTTATTTTTATAAGTTTTTGGATATATATTTAAAACATAATTTAACCTAAAATGTTTATTTTAATATTTATAGTGCTAAATATTTCATGTGTATCTATTTATGGTTAATGATGATTGGCATTATACATAATATTATGTATATTGTTCTAAAGCTATTTTTTTGTGGCGTTTGTGTAATTTATTATTCTAAATGGGAAATAAGCCACAATTTAACTTAAAAAAAATATTTTGTTAACGTTTCGACCTCCACTTCGGACGTCGTTGTCAAAATACACAGTATTAATAAATTAAACAAAAAAGTTGTTGCTTAGTAAAAAGATTTCTTCTAATAATATAATTTATTCTAACTTATTCATATCGGCAATTATTAGAAGATTTTTTTTACTAAGCAACAACATTTTTGTTTAATTTATTAATATTTTGTATTTTGACAACGACGTTCGAAATAAAAGTTAATAAAATAATTTTTTAAGTTAAATTGTGGCTTATTTCGTATTTAGAATAATAATAAATTACATAAACGCCACAAAGAAATAGCTTCAGACAATATTTTAGGTGAAAAAATATGTTTTAAATAGGTACATATCCATAAACTTATAAAAATAAAATAATCTATTCGTACTGCGTATGCACAAAAAGCTAGAAGAATCTGCAAATTCTGCAATCGCCTTCTGCATGTAGTCACGTCGGTTCGGTTCTATTCCTTGGCGCGATCGCGATGCGGTCCCTTAAATAGGAACCGGTCCTAATACCTGATTCTGACCTAGAGGTGGGCTAGACGTATTTGCAATCATGTAACCGATCGTAATTTTTATCTGTGATTGTGATTTAACAGAGCAACAAAATAGTCGTATTTTAAACTCCTAATTAAAAATGTTCAAAAACATTCAACAGGTGTTATTATTTTGTCTACGTCATGATTATAAAATTAGGTCTGTTAGAATGAGAAACAATTGTATTCAAAAAGTAGTTTTTGTAATGAAAATAATATTGCATTAATAAATAATTTGATGTTTTTTTCATTGTCTTAATTGTTATTAGAAAATCTAACAAGAGCATAGGCGCCAAATTTCGGGCCAATGCTTTCTCAATGCATTCATTTTTTTCGAATTTTAAGAAAATAATATGTATTTTTGAAAAATATAAACGCGGAATGAAATATTACATTATTATCGAGGGCCGAAAGTCCATTAGAATAAAAAAAGTGTCATTTGAATGAGATATTTGAAATTAAAAATCACACTCAATTTTCTCTTCTTTTTACCGCTTTAACTTATTAAAATACACATTATAGAAGTTTTCAAAGACTTTCAGCACTCGGTAATTATGTAATTTTTTATTCTGCGTTTAAATTTTTCAAAAATACTTACTAGTTTTCTTATAATTCGAAAGAAATAAATGCATTTAAAAAGCATTGTCCCGAAATTTGGCGCCTACCCTCTTAAAAACGAAATACAAAGTAAACTTTAAATATAGTCTGTTCGCTAAACTCAGACGCAACTGGCTACATATTTTAGTCGATAATTTTTTTGTTTTTTGCCAATTTTGCAAAAATTGGCGAAATTACTAACTATTTAGTGATTATTAACTATTTAGTAATTATTTTTTGCCAATTTTACTAAAATTGGCAAAATTACCGACTAAAATATCTAGAAAGTTGCGTCTGAGTTTAGCGAACAGACTATACCAGTATTTGCTACAAATACTTATTAGTTACTATTTACTTTTAAATTAAAATTTCAGAATAGCAGCCTTTTAACCTTTTTATAATTAACTCGAGTTCTCCAATCAGAAATAATTAGACTAGCTTTGGAAATAACCGTTCGCAAGGCACTGATGTTCCAATGACACTAAGGCGTTCTTGAGCTACTTGTGCATAATAAGGAAAAATATATTTATTTTCTCTCCGCCATTTTAACGAATCTTCATTTCAAGGCAACCGATCGCATTCCCTAAATCTTTGCACTTCTATTATTGTCCTGCTTGTCGTAGTGCCTCATGGCTGATCCTGCGATCCCATAATATCATCCGGATCTGCAGATGTTTTCTCATGTTCTAATAAAATTTGAGTCGTAAATCCTTTATCTTTTTGTTCCATTCCAAGTTTTTCTGCAATAAGAGCGATTATATTTTCTGTGCTATTTCCGCATTTGTTGGATCCTTAAAAGGAATTAGTCGAAACCTTATTTTGCCAAGAAAAGTTGAAATCGACAGTTTAATAAAATTCCACTCATACATTGTTGAACTAGTGTTTACGTACATATTTGTTATGCTTATAATAGCCTTAACAATTTCTTCTAGCTGAATAAATCTTTCCAACATATAAAATGTCGAATTACAAAATGTGGAAACATCTTGCAGTAATTTGAGAGGATTCCCGTTTCCTGGATTTTTTGAAAATCTAAAAGTTTAGCAGTTGCTTGTAGAACTCTTTTTAAAATGGCTAATGGTATTTTTATTTTGGTTAAATTTTTAATGATTTTTAAAATCATTTTTTTAAGTTAAATTGTGGCTGATTTCCTCATCCTTTAAGCCATCATTAACAATAAAGTTTATTTATTGTGTGTGCAAAGCATCCAAAATGTTTCATTTTCACATCATTTTGTGTACCACCTTTAACATTTTGTGCATTATAGGAAACAATAATGTATTAAAATTTTGTTTTCTAAGTTCTCTAAGTTTTATAAGACAGCTTTATCTTACAAATATTGCATGATGCATAATTATCATCCACTTATATAAAAACGTTCCATAAACTACTAAATTTTTCTATTTTTGTTTGGCACTAATGGCATGGTATGCGTTCTAATAGCAAACCCAATTTTGTAATAGTGACCTAAACAAAATAATAACATGTGTAGAATTTTACGATGATCCATAGTGGTAACACTTTTTATTAGGAGTTTAACATACGAATATTTCGTTGCTCTATTAAATCACAATCGAATCGGACATTGCGAAAACAATCTAAGACCATATTTTGGGTAAAATGACGACGCTTGTCAACGCCATTAAATTTACATACCAATATATACATAAATATTTAAACTTTTTTTACAACTTTTACAACTTTCAGAAAGATTCATTTATAAGATTCAGTCGAATCCGGGACACGGCTGAAAAAAATACATGAAATCTGGGACTTTTCAATGAAAATCGGGCCATTTTTAAAGACGATAATTAAAATATAGAAACTAAAAAGTTTAAATCGTTTTAGTTTTTGTAGAACTATAATGCCACGATATAAAATGCATGCGTTTTGGATGTGGTATTAGTAGTACACTCTAGAAATTGTCGACTTTTTTTGTCCCACCAATTCAATTTGATGTGAATTCTTAGAAGAAGAACGTATTCAAAATTTCAAAATAGAATGTTATCAAAACGTTGAAAATTTAGATGGCCCGGAAGCCTTGTCCGGGACACGACTTCGTAATTTGGGCCATGTCCCGGATTTTTCGGACTAGTTGGTCACACTATTTATAACCCATAATACTTATATAAAATATTGTATTATCTCGGAATATCCAACTATTAATGAAAATATTTTTACGTTTCCTTAAAAGTTTACACATTGTAACATGTATTGTTTTTACAATGACTGATTCAGTTACAGACAAAAATCACAATGAATAAAATATCACTGTATCATAATTTAGCCCACCTCTAGACTCGTTCCGCTAATTTAAAACAGACTGAAATGGTAAATGTAGGCGGGCTTTTGCATTTGCGTAGCTTAGTTCAGAATCCAGCAGTCGCCTAAAGTATTGGACTTGTATAATATAATAATTATTTGAAAATATTTTGTTGGCCAACCGCCTAGAGCCGAAATACATGTATTGGCTATGATCCCTTTAAAGATCGCTGGACCTGTATGTACGAAACGTGTACAGAAATCAAGCAAAAAAATAAAAACTGGAAAATGGGCTAATGCACCCCTTTCTTAAAAATGCACCACTTTAAATGATAGCACTCCGTGGTTTTTTAATATTTGAGGGTCCATTGATAATATGAAACAATAAAACCCCAAAAACGTTGTAGTTTCTTCAAACCCTCTTTTTGTGGACATACTTAATCAATAGCGTATAAAATACAAGTAGTTAAAATGTATCAGTCACAATTTAATTACTTACATTCTGTAATTTTTTGTTTTAGCGCAAAAGGAATATATTACTTCAAAACCAGAGATAGACCTCCGTTTACCTTATAGACGTATATTTTGTTTGTTAGATATACATAAATACCTATTTAATAAAAATGATTAATAAAATATAAAAATTTTTTTATTGTTTACTAACAAATTTGTTTTTTCATCTTTTTGCTAGGTGACCAAAGGACTTCTCCCACCAGATATCTTTTGTACTTACCTCCTCCTCCTTCTTCTCTCACCATGACTGTTATCGATCGTTGTATATCACGTTGGCTACCATATTCGCTATAGTGACTTGATTGACAGCAGCTTCAAATAAGGATGTAGTCGAGTTTCCCTACCATTATGTTAGGTTCTTCAGCCATGATGTTTTTCTTCTACTAGGCCCACGTTTATCTTGGATCTTTCTCTGAATGATGAAATGAGTTAATAATTTCGACCAGGTCCAAGTAATCTGTTAACCGAGATACACTAGTACCGAAAATAGTACCGTCGAAATTATTTTTCACTCATTTCATCATTCTCCGTTAGAGGACAGTCTAACCTTACTCCGGTGCAAATATTTTAATATTTGTACTTCCTCTTCGTTTCGTTATGGTTCAATTCAGTCTTCTTGTAAATGCCTCTTTGACAAGGAATAAATTCAGAAACATCAGATGTCAAAGGATGGCAAGAGACTCGAATTGAATCAAAACGAAACTATTATTTTCTTTTTGTCATACCTTACTCGGTTTTAGAGTACAAAATGACCATGTTTTATATAAGTAATCTGCGACGCATTATTGGAGTGTTCTCCTAGCGGCGCCGCTTGGTACTAGTGTATCTCAGTTAACAGATTACTTGGACGTGGTCGAAATTATTTTTCACTCATTTTATCATTCCCCGTTAGAGGATAGTCTAACCATACTCCGGTGCAAATATTTTAATATTTGCACTTCCTCTTCGTTTCGTTATGGTTCAATCCAGTCTTCTTGTAAAGCCTCTTTGACAAGGAATATATTCCGAAACATCAGATGTAAGACGATGGCAAGATACTTGAATTGAATCCAAACGAAACGATTATTTTCTTTTTCTCTGAATGATAAGATGCAAAAGTTCTTATTTTTCAGGGTGTCGTATTACGTGACCTAAGTATCTCTGCTTACGTCTTTTTATTATATTGACCAGTTGGGTTATTTGGTTCAAGGCCGGGACACACATATCCGCACCGCGTCAGCACCGCGTCCGCACCACGTCCGCACCACATCTGCACCGCGTCCAAGCCAACATAGCTGGCCATGCTGTATCTGCTTGGTGCAGACGCGGTGCGGGCGCGGTGTGGAAATGTGTGTCCCGGCCGTCAGTCGTTTAATAAGGACCTCCTCATTCCTAATTCTGTCGACTTTGCTTATTCTTAGTAATCGTCTGTATACATATATCTCGAAGGCTTCCAATCATTTAAGTATAGCCTCATTTAAAGTCCACGCTTCAACTCTCTACAATAGCACTGGAAAGATAGCAATATGTCATTCGAACGCGAAGGTCAATACTAAGATAGTAGCTACAAAGTATGCTCCTCATTTTTACAAAAGTAGCTCGGGCTCGTTCTATTCGGATTTTATTTTATACGTTTGGATCCCAGCTCTCCCAAAAGGACAAACAGTCTAAAATAAGTATTCTGGAGGCTACATTAAGGACAATGACAGAAGACAGAATGCCTCCTGGTCATTCAAATTTGACGGAAATGTCCAAAGTCCCCAATTTTCGTATTGTTCGATTAACTTTCGAATAATGGGTGTAACAAAAATACAGGTCATAAATTAAACCACATATTCTGGGACCAAAAATAGTTCGAATGAACCTAACTTACCTTAGTACAAATATGCACACAAAAAAAGTTACAGCCCTTTGAAGTTACAATATGAAAATCGATTTTTTCGAATATGTCGAAAACTATTAGAGATTTCTTGTTGAAAATGGACATGTGGCATTCTTATGGCAAGAACATCTTAAAGAAAAATTATAGTGAAATTTGTGCACCCCATAAAAATTTTATGGGGGTTTTGTTCCCTTAAACCCCCCCAAACTTTTGTGTCCGTTTCAAATAAATTATTATTCTGGTGCCATTAGTTAAATTAAATATTGTTAAAACTTTTTTGCCTCTTATTATTTTTTCGATAAGGCAGTTTTTATCAAGTTGTGGCTTCTTTTTTAATATGTTTACATAAAATTTTTATGAGGGTTTTGTTCCTTTAAACCCCCCAAATGTTTGTATACGTTCCAATTAAACTATTACTGCGGTACCATTAGTTAAACACAGTGTTTTTAAAACTTTTTTGCCTCTTTATATTTTTTTGATAAAGCATCTTTTATCGAGATGTGGCTTCTTTTTTAATATGGTTCAAAATATACATAAAAATGTAAATCATAAATAAATTTTTATATTATTACCAAGTCTCCATAATCGTACTTTACCATATACAAATATGTGGTGGATTTGACAAATATTCAAATATCTCGATAAAAACTGACTTTTGGAAAAAGTACTAAGAGACAAAAAAGTTTTTAAAAACTTGTGTTTAACTAATGGCACTACAATAATAATCAAATTGAAACGTACACAAAAGTTTGGGGGGGTTTAAAGGAAACAAACCCCCATAAAATTTTTATGGGGAGTCCAAATTTCATTATAATTTTTTCTTAAAATAATACAGCCATAACAATACCACATGTCCATTTTTAATAAAAAATCTCAATCTCTAATAGTTTTCGATATATTGGAAAAAATCGATTTTCATTTTGTAACTTCAAAGGGCTGTAACTTTTTTTCCGTGCACATTTGTACTAAGGTAAATTAGGTTCAATCGAACTATTTTTGGTCCCAGAATACGCGATTAAATTTATGACCTGTATTTTTGTTACACCCTGTATATTCCATGTCTAAAAAAGATTTGTTATGTACATATTTGTGTCCAAGTTATATTACCATCCTTGTGCATTTTCTCCTCCAGTTGTTTAATGCTTCTTGAATATCATTCGATTAGATATCATTAGATTTTGAATAGATATGGATAAAGAACATCTTGTCTCATGCCTTTTGGGACAGGAAATGCGTCTGAAATTTTATTCTTCATTATAATGGCACTTTTTCCACATAGGTACATGTTCGCTATAGCGATATGTAGCATTATTTAGGTCGAATAGTTGAAACAATATTTCAATGTTAGTGTATTATAAGCCTTCTCTAAGTCAACGAACACTAAATGAGTCGGTAAATTTCTGGCTGTGTTTTTCTCTATAACTTGTTTAAAAACAAATATATTATCAATACAAGATCTGCCAGCAAGGAATCCACTCGGATTTTCTATTTCCTCATATTGGTTTTCGATTCGTTGGATTAATGTGGGTTAGAAATTAGACAAATTATGGAAAATTATACGTTGGTTAAACGAATACATCAAAATAGAAACCATATTTTTATATGTAATAAAATCAAAACTTACAAATTCACAAGGATACTTTATTTTTAAAGATACCAACAAAACATAACCAATATGGGAAGCGAATTAAGAAAATACAAACTTACTGATAACTTATAATTATTAAATTATTTATTATAGAATACGGGATATACCAAAAATTGAGGAAAGCGCCTAGAACTTCATCTTACACGAAAAGCTTATAGTCCCCAGTACACCGCCCTTTTTTGAAAATGATTACAAAAGTCTTAAAAATGGTTTTTACTGCTTCGTTTGTGCGAGTCTACCAGTTTCTGAAAATTTTCAGTGTGTAGGTTGGACGCGTTTCCACACGCACAACACCTAAACTTAAAGCTCTAGCGCTTACAATGATATTGCCAATATTTATGAGTTGCGTTCCTGGGACGCTTTCACTGAAGTTCATTCGATTACATGAGATCAACCCCAACTCAAGAATATCCGTCACAAAAATTCATAGCATTCAATTATTCAATTTATTATTCAATAATTCAACTAATTATTCAATTTATTAGTAATTATTTATTATTCAATAATTCAAATGATTATTCAATTTATTAGTAATTATTTATGCATAACATAAATAACAGTATCACTTTGACCGATAATATTAAATGGTACCTTATGCCATATGATATCTGGTTTGAAAGATATTAAAAATACCTATTCAATTGATACTAATTTTGTTTGGGTCTAAGTTAATTTTGAGGAATAAATTAAATAAATATAAAATTTTGAAATGTTGAATGGGTTGCATGTGAGAGTTCATTTTGAATGAAGTAAAAAACAGACGTACTCTCAATCATTTTTTGTAACTTCCTTGCACCAACATATACATAAATAAATAAATATAGAAATCTTCTAATAAATATAAATAAAAATCTTTAATAAATATAAATAAAAATATTTAAAACCATCACATATTAAAATAGTATATAACACATTCACCTCAGTCTACTTCACAGGCACATATTTTTTGGTTGTCTCTCACCAATTATCCCACCTCCCTCAAGAATTTTCATAAATCTGTTAACCTTTACAACATTCTCCGTCTACTCCACCATATCCCGTTAGCATAACTTGAGCAAGATATCATGTTAATGAATAGTCATGAAGTAGCTCCTTGTAGCCGAATGTAAGTACGACACGTTATCATTGCATGATTACAGACGGCATACATGTGCATGTACATGTTATGCTTGGGGGACGTTTGTTGCCGCTCCCGATTGTACATGCATATGTATAGTCCGTTTGCTATAACTTTCCCATGCGGTACGATTCATTTTAAATCAAATTAAGTCAAAACAGAAAGTGAAACGTACGCCGATGTGTGTAGTAGGTATATAGTATACAGTATACAAAATGTATATACACATCGACGTTCGTTTCAATTTATATTTTGACTTAATTTGATTGAAAATGAATCGTACCACTTGGGAAAAGTAATAGCGGACGGACTATATTTGTCTGCTGTCTTAACTACTTTTATGTATGTTGTTCAATATTGGCTTGATCTTATGGATCTTACGCATCTTTTACAACCAGACATTGTTCTAACTCTTGGTTTTATTTGTAGCATTTAGTGACTTGTTACCGTTGACCTGAAGGTACTCTGCATATTATAGAGAGCGAAACCGGTCGTCGGGAGTTACAATAAATTATTGAGAGTACGTCTGTTTTTGACTTCATTCAAATATAAAATTAAAGTTTGGCATTAAATTAATAATTGTTCAAACGTCCACCTATGGCTATTTGTCAAAAAAGTCGACGTAAACGACGTAATGACGTAAAAACAACTGGGGAATTTAAAAACGTCAAATTTTTTGACAAATAACAAAATAACCATAGGCGGACGTTTGAATCATATTCTTAATTAAATGAAACTAATTTATCGGACTGGCTATCTGATACTCAATTTTTATCTGACAGTGCTATATGTGGATAAAGGATTCTCCAATCTATCACTTGTCATTCGTGTCCGAAATTTGGTAATCGGGAGTTACAATAAATGATTGAGAGTACGTCTGTTTTTGACTTCATTCAAATATAAAATTATAGTTTGGTATTAAATTAATAATGGTTCAAACGTCCACCTATGGCTATTTGTCAGAAAAGGCGACGATGACGTAAAAACAACTAGAGAATTTAAAAACGTCAAATTTTTTGACAAATAACAAAATAACCATAGGCGGACGTTTGAATCATATTCGTAGGGCCGGTTGTTCGAACGCTAATCAAAAATGATCATTATCAAATATTTAATTACTGTCACCAAAACTGTCAATGTCAACTTTGTTTGGGTTGCTGAAAACATAATTAATTACAATTATGAGATTTACTATTAATTATGTTAATAATTATTGTTATATTAATTGATTATAGACTCCACAGACTTTTTAACAACCCAAACAAAGTTGACATTGACAGTAATTAATTATTTGATAATGATCACTGTTGATTAGCGTTCGAACAACCGTCCCTTAGGGCCGGTTGTTCGAACGCTAATCAAAACTGATCATTATCAAATATTTAATTACAATTATATTTGATTAAGGGTACTTCTGACAGATGTCGCATTTTGAGGTTATGTTGACTGATTTATTTTATTATTTTGGTTTTAATTTAAAATAAAACATAATTAAACTCTTTCTGATGTTAATTTCTTGTTTTTACTTACAAATCAATAATAATCATAAGCAATTTTTAGTAATTTAAGAGCTGCGGCAATATTTTAATTACTGTTTTACCTACAATCAATAAATGATTAGTGTTTTTACATGTATTTTTCATGTCGCGATTTGATTCCCATCAAGAAAATTGATTACAATAAATGATTGATTATAATCAACTTCTTGATTAGCGTTCGAGCAACCGGCCCTTAATTAATTGAAACTAATTTATCGGACTGGCTATCTGATACTCAATTTTTATCTGAGAGTGCTATAATATGTGGATAAAGGATTCTCCAATCTATCACTTGTCATTCGTGTCCGAAATTTGGTAATCGCAAAACATAATTACATAACATAAAACCTGCCATAATTAACAAAGATCCCTCTTTTTTGTCCGACAAAAATAATTTATTTTATCGCGAACCATCACTAAAGTCATTCATTATTGTACTCATTTGCACTCATTTGCGGCAGTAAAGTAACACTTTATTGTACTGAAAGAAGAATTTTACTTTACCTGCCGCGATTAATCAAATTAACCGAGATTGAATGTAAGTGGTCGATGACAGTAATCGAATGGCGGAAATTTGAGTGAACTTAAAATGTATTTACTTATTATTAAAAATATTGTACACAATTTGCGTTACTATCAATTAAATTTATGTCAAAAAGTGAAATTCTGTAGTATTTTGTAAATATATTCATATAAAATAAATTAAAACTTTACCGATTTAGTAATTATTCAATATTGATAACTATCGATTAAAAATCGAAAGCGACCATCTTGCAAAAGTTATCTGTCATCACTGTCATGAAATTATTATGATGTCTAAAATTTAAAAAGTTCTTAAATTGTAAATTGCAAGTAGGTAAGTGTTAAAATAATATCAAATTATTGTAGAAAGTGAAGTCATTTTCCAGTTTTTCATTCAGGGATTATTAAAATTAAACATGATTAATTTTTTGAAATAATGAACATAATCAAATTAAAAAACATGTGTAGTGTTATAATGAGATTTTTAAGAAGTTAAATAAACGGCAGATTTTTATTCAATTTATTTTATAAATTTTATATTATTTTTAAATAATTACAGAGCCCAAACTCGTACGTAGATAACTTTAAGGTGCGAATCATCGGAATGCAAATTCCAAGTTGATTTCCAATCAAATTATGTTGGCGATAAAGTTTTGTACGCAGCACGTCAGTAAAGACTCTTTATCGAACTCGTCTGTTACTCGCCTCGCTCGCTACGCTCGCTCTTCTCGTAATATCAGACTCGTTCGATAAAGAGTCACTTTTAGTCCATTCTTTCACGGTTTTTGCTCTAAATTTTAAAGAACCGCTTGGATTGACATGAAATTTGGCATGCGTATAGCTTACATCTCAAAGAAAAAAAGTAATATTGTGCCGATGTGTGCTTTTGCCCTGGGGTGACTTTCACCCCCTCTTGGGGGTGAAAAAATATATGTCCAAAATAAGTCCGAAAATGGGTAAACTGACTAATTTTAAGTAACTTTTGTTCTATAGAGCTTTTTCGCCAAGTCAACACTTTTCGAGTTATTTGCGAGTGAATATGTTCATTTTTCAACAAAATAACCACATTTTTAGACGGTTTTTCGTAAATAACTCAGAAAGTATGTATTTTTTCGAAAAAAACGTTCTTAGCAAAAATATAGCTTATAAGAAAGTAAAAAAAAATGGTGTACGCGTTAGGTCTCTGGATCTTGTAGAACCAGAGTTATAGACAATGAAAAATAGATTCATATTCACCAAATTTCAAATAGAATATTTCGACGTGGAATATCCAAAAAATTAAGCACTTTTTGGGGAAAACCGTTTTTAACTTTTTTAAAGTGGTTTAAAAAATATTTATTTCTGTTTTTACAAAAAGTTTCTAGCATTAAATTTAAGCAAGTTACGCTCAATATAAAGTTGGTCCCTTTTGTTTTTGCAAAAAAAAATCGGGAAGACCAACCCCTAATTAGCAACTTAAATAAAATTAATCGTTACCGCTCCACAAATTATTTTACTTATGTTGTGTTTATATGATCTGTAAGTTTCATCGATTCAAAGTGCTTTTTATTTTAAAAAATTGGTTTCAAAATAAAATTTTTAAAAATTTAAATTTTGAAAAATATGCTTTTTTTTTCAAAATAACTTAAAAATTGTTAGAGATACCAAAAATCTCGAAGAACAAAAAAAGTCAGACTTGCTTTTCTGAATATCATGTATTTTTTTGTTTTTCTGTTAGACAAAAATTTATTAAGATTTGGTGTTTCTAAATTTGCATACATTCGTGATCAGTGACTCGTTCAACAACTTTTAACTACAACTCTTTCAATAATAAGGACTTTGAACCGATGAAACTTACAGATCATATAAACAATATATACACGAGTCAAGAAACTTGTGAAGTCGTAACGATTAAGTTCATTTAAGATACTAATTAGGGAGTGATTTTCTCGATTTATTTACCAAAACCAAAAGGGACTAACTTTATTTTGAGCGTAACTTGTTTAATTTTGATGCAAGAATTTTTTTTATAAAACAAAAATGAAGCTTTTTTTAAACACTTTAAATAAGTTGTAATGAGTTTTCCCCGAAATGTGCTTCATTTTTGGTTATTTCACGTTAAAGTATTCCATTTGGAATTTGACGAATATGAACCTATTTTTCATTAGCTATAACTCTGCTTCTACTAGGTGTAGGGACGTGATGTATACACCATTTTTTAAAAATTTTTACAAGCTATATTTTTTCTAAGAATGTTTTTTCGACAAAATACTTACTATTTGAGTTATTTGCAAAAAACTGTCTAAATGCGTGGATATTTTGTTGAAAAATGAACATGTTCACTGCCAAATAACTCGAAAAGTATTGACTCAGTGAAAAAACTCTATAGAACAAAAGTTACTTAACATTATCCAGTTTATCCATTACCTGACTTTCTTTGGACGAATATTTTTTCACCCCCATGAGGGGGTGAAAACCACCCCTAGGGCAAAAGCACATATCGGCACAATATCACTTTTTTTTGTTTGACTTGTTAGCTATGTGTATGCCAAATTTCATGTCAATCCAAGCGGTTCTTTAAAATTTAGAGGTTTTGCAATATTTTACCGTTAAAGAACGGACTATTTACTGAATTGGTACATAAATAACTATTATTTTAAAGTATAATATTTTGATTGAAATTAAAAATTTTAGTTTTGCAATAACAAAACATAACCACGCTAGAGCTACAGGTTTAGGCGTTGTGCCTGCAAAAACGCGTCCTGCACGCAAACCTGCACTTTGAAATTTTTTAGAAAGTGGTAGATTCATTATTTTCAAAAAGGACGGTATACTGGGGACTATTAATTTGTATTTTGGAGTTGTAAACGTCCAGCAATATTTCTGAGATATCCTGCTTGATAAGTTTTAGGAGTAGTTTACAGTTATAAAAGGTTTATATTATAATCTAAATAAGTTTACTGCCCTAAAATTAGTTGGATATATACTCCTATTTAAAGAATGGATTTAGAAAGTTTTGGTAAAAGTTTCTAAATCCACCAATGCAGCTATGATGACATTTCTTCATATGATTATACTTATATCAAGGTTAACCAAATCAGTCTACTCTTATTACTATACTTCATTATGTAAATATATGACGTTTATAACATTAAAATATATATAATAAATAAATAATCATTTAGTTGTGAAGCGAAACAAGAGGCGTCTTATTTTAGTTAGTTCAGAGAGCGCCAAAAGCACCCTAACTAGTTTCAACCCTTCTTAGGGCCTCATCAGAGATTGCTTATTTGATTCTCTCTGAACCACTAAAATTAGGGCTGCCGGTATCGGTCCACAACGAGATAACATAACCGTTGCATCTCCGTCTTATATCTGTACTTTTAGCTATGTCCCATAGTGTCTTAAGGGACGATTCCGAACAAGACCGCAAACCGCAAACTGCAAACTGCAAACTGCAGACCATAGACCGCAGCGACAGACCTACTGGTCCATATGGTTTCTTATGAGCTGTATGTCGAGTAGAGCTATAACACACAGGGTGGCGACAGAACGTCGCCACCGCAGACCGCATTACTGCACCAGAACCGACCTCAGAGCGACAACACGTATTTTTGCTGTTTCCAAATTGACTGAAAAGTGAAAAGAATTGAACTTATTTTGAAAATGAGTATTTCAAATGAATAAGAAGAACAATTAATTAATTGTGTAGCAAAACATTCAGTTATTTGCGACGCAAGCTTCCTTCAAATTGTCTATTTTTAAATAGAGACCTAGTTGACTTCCTTTTTCTTTTATAATGCAAAAATAAAAGATCTTCGTCATCTTCTTCTTCCATAAAAATATATAACATTAATACATCGTTGTTCATTGCGTCTGACATTCTACTTATACGACTTTTAATATTATACTATTATAAATTCCTATCGTGCAATGCTGTTGTCGCTATTATGTAGATGCAGTGCAGTTCTGCTCGGAATTGGTCTAACCGCAGACGACACTGTCGCTGCAGTCTGCAGCCACTTTCGGAATCGTACCTTTACCATTGATTTTTCGAAGGGGTTTCATCTCCGTTGTTTCGAGCAATCTTTTTGTCGTGTCTGTGTGAGGTCGTGCTTCTGCCGCGTATGTCATTATTGGTCTGATGACCGTTTTGTAAATTCTGCCTTTTATTTCTTTTCCGATATTTTTATTTCTCCATATTTTGTCATTCAGGCAACCTGCCGCTCTGTTTGCTCTATTCACTTGATCTTTCACTTCTGTTTCGAGCTTTCCTTACCTAGATAGTGTAATGCCTAGATATTTAACTCCATCACTTGGTCTGTTATCTGACCCTCCAGCTCCAATATACATTTTATTGGATTTTCTGTTATAACCATGCATTTTGCCATTTTGGGGAAATTAACATGTTAAATTTTCTGGCGGTTTTATTAAATTGGTGCAGCATACAATTTTTAAATTGTTTTTCCCATTTGGTATCTATTTCAGTTCTTACTTTTTATTATTTCACCCATGATCAGGTTGAACAATAAAGGACTAAATGAATCCCCCTGTTTTATCCCATTGTCAGCTTCAATTGGGTCAGTTAGTTCATCTTCTACTTTTACTTTTATTGTGTTGTTCTGGTAGATGTTTTAAATCGTTTTAATTGTTCCTAGAGGTACCTCTCTTGAGTATAACAAATGGATTTTAACCCTGTCAAATGTTTTCTTAAGGTCAATGTATGTCTTGTAAATAAATCGTCAGTTTGCCAGAAAAGATTCAACATCCCGTATCTCGGAAACAAAGCATTTGCGGACATATGTTTATAAAGAAAACGGTCATTATTTTTTCATGCAGAATTACCCCTTAAAGTTTGTCGCACTTATTTAGAAACACCCTGTATTGATAAATAACATTGCTAGTTGTTAAAGTATATAACCTTTTTATTATCCAACATAAGCGAATGAATCAAAAAGCAAAATGTTAAGAAAGCCTATGGCTACAGCTAAGTTTTAATTTCAATAATTTATATAAGCTAGAATATTCCACAGGGTGTTCCAAATTTTGTAGAAAAAACACACTATCATTGTTACACCAGGTATACAATGACACTTACCTTATGTAGCAATAATATTATTACATCGATATTCTTGAAGAATAAAGCTATAATATACTAAAAAAATACTCAAATCGGACAACAGGTTTAGAAAATACGAGACATCAAAATTGTTCCATTTTTAAGGTGGTATGTTAATTTTGATGCTTAGTGTATATATTTATTTTAACAATAATTTTGTTCAATTTGTTGTATCATTTATGTTTATACAAAGTGCTAATAATTTAATATTTTTTAATTATGTATAATTGGTGCAAAAACTTGATGAGTTGTTTTGCCATAACATGTTTAACTTGAGCATTTTATTAAGTTATTAATATTACAAGAATGAAGTACAGTAATAGCGATATTGACGACACTTAATGATTCTTATAGTCTAAAGTTAATATTATGAATATTTGGAAGAATCAAGGATTAAGTGCAGAACAGTTGTTCAGTCCTTGGTGTTCAAGAGTCTATATTACATTCATACATATACAAATCAAAGATACAATTAGAACATACATATAAAATAGACAGGTTTGTTCGCCAAAATGTACGTATAAAATATCTAAAATTAACAATTCTTATCTTTGTCCCTGCTCGGGCGCCAATGTGATGATATCGGGTAACTAATTCAGTCGGAGACAGGCAGTAGCGTACTGATAGATCTGAGGGTCCTGGTTCCAGTTGGGATGCGGGCTCCCGGCCCAATAAAAACACACATTGTACATTAAAAGTTTTTAATAAACATTAAATATATACCATCATATATTTATAAAAACTCAAGCTAATTTAAAATAGTAAATTAATATTAATCCTATCATTTTTCATACTGACATAATTGATCACTTTACTCCAGTCGTTTTTCTAAATAATGAAAAACAAAAATTTTCTACGTCTAAATCTCCAGTCATAATTAAAATTCTTAATATCGAAAAACTAAAACAGCTTTTAAAAAATTAATATTAGAATGCAATTGACATCAACAAAATATATTCTCAAATTGCATATATGTATTTATACAAACTTTTTGAAGTTATACTTCTTTACCGGCGATAGAGGGTGATTTTTTTATATGTTAAAACCTATCAGCCCGGCGCATGCGCATTATAACTTTGTTCTGATTGGATGTTCAAATGACATGTCAAAAATTATCCGATATGGCAGCTGTGGTTTGGAGGTAAAGGTAAAGGTAAACAAATGTATAATATATTAGTTTTATTGTTGTGAGGACAGAAACAAAAAAGTTTATAATATTGTAGTGACTTTTAAATAGTTTTTAAAAGCAACAGGTAAGTAATAATTGTTAATGTATCATGGGTATAAACCTACCTATTTGATCTGCCAAAATACATAGTATGTAATACTTTTATTTATATAATTTGATTACCATCAAAATTTCTATCAATATTCACCTAATATATTGTTTTTTTACTCTATGTTTTGTTGTATTTTTTCAATTCTAAATCATTTCAATTCAAAATTAAAATAATTTGATCAATTTTCAAAATATCAAAATATCACAAGTTTAATCCGTTTAGTTAGTCGATCTTCGTAAATAATAACACATAGTGTCCGTGGTTAAGCGGAGAAGGCGAATGAATTCCAATACCAACCGCTCTTATCAGCGCTGGTTCGAGTCCCAATAGAAACTTTCTTTTTTGTTTTTTTAAATACATTTTATGATTGTAAGTATATTTATTATACAGTGCTAGTCAAAAGTCCGTATCCCCCTCGTATCTTTTGAACGGTTATACCTATAATAGTGAAATTTGGAGGAAAGAAATAAACGGACGTATGCTTCTTAACTAGTCATGACAGATGACGTAACTATGACAGATGACTTTACAGCACCACTGTGATAAATAATTTTAAATGGGACTTTATGGCAAGTGATACCTCGTTTGAAAGGTATTGAAAATACCTATTCAGTGATACTAATTTTGTTTGCGTTTAAGCTAATTTTGATGAAAAAATAAAATAAATATAAAATTGTATTTTCGCATTTAATTAATAAAAATTCAAAATTCCCCATATGATTACTTGTCAAAAAGGTTGACGTTGACGTAAAAACTACTAGAGAATTGAAAAACGTCAACTTTTTTGACTAAAAAAGCATAGGCGGACATTTGAATTTTTATTAATTAAATGCGAAACTCTAATATTATATTTATTTAATCTATTCACCAAAATCAAAATAAACTAAAACCCAAAATAAATAGTATGACTGAATAGGTATTTTGAATACCTTTCAAACAAGGTATCACTTGCCATAAGGTCCCTTTTAAAATTATCGGTTACAGTGGCTCTGTAACGTCATCTGTCACTATTGCGTCACCTGTCATGACTTGTTAAGAAGCTCACGTCCGTTTATTTACTCCCTCCAAATTTCACTATTATAGGTATAATCGTTCAAAAGATACGAGGGGGGTACGGACTTTTGACTAGCACTGTATAATTGTATTTTCAGAAAATACGTATTTAGTTAAAAAAAATTTCGACAATTAATGTTCAGACATCATTTGTGGCTTGTTTAATGTGTTTGTGTGTGTTTTATTCTTTTATTATTTTAATTTTTGGCACTGTTCTAGTAAAAATGTTTGAGAAGTAGTAAGTATAAATTAGTTTAATATTTAAACAAAATATAAATAAAAAGTATATTAATTTCGTTTAAATCATATAATAGAAGTATAACTTCTTACGTGCGTACAAAGTACACACACATTCTTTTTTTGTACTCAAAATTTGTACAAACTGTACTGATTCAACTTACTGACTGCTTCCACACAGGAAGGATGAAGTTCTGATACGTACCTGTTAGTTTAGTTATCCTCACTTTTGTTTATATTTAGAATTTAATTTCAGTAATCAAGAATTACTTAAAAGTAAAAGCTAAAGGATCATGATGCTATAAATACAAACAAAAGAAGCAACTTGCGGCGAGTTTATTGCCTTGGGATTGTTTTTATAACACTCCGGACGTATAAAACTTGCAATGACTGTGTCAATTTCCAAATTTTTACAACTTTTTAGTTTACAACTAATCCATGAAACGTACTAATATAAATATAAATTTTTGAGTTACAGGCGGTAATTCTTTACACGCGTTGAAACCAAGGCTTCGGTTTTAGCAGGTAAAACAAGTACAGAACCTTACAAAAGATTTCCCTGTGTCTTTTAATAAATTTTGTTTTCAAATTTTTTGATAAATAGGTATTCTTCGTTTTTATTTATAAGTACCTACACAAAAATAAAAATTTATTAAGAAGTTACATTTTCTATTGTGTACTGGTGTAGTGCAAAATGTCCCCATCAAATTAGAAAAAAGAAAGCAAACACCGCGTGAGTTCCTGCTGGTTCCGCGGAACCCGCAGATGCATGCTCAGTACGCCACTGGAGACAGGATTCGTTTTTAAGTTATTTATTTTAAAGTCAAAATATACAAAAGATAAGGTAATACAAAACCTAGAAAAGATAAACGTTAATTTACTTTTTAATTATATTTTACATATCGTACTTTCGCTCAACTCGCCAGTGGGAAGGACATGTAAGGATCTACGATCAGCTCTCATATGGGATGGGGTTTGTGAACCGTCTTAATCGCTCAGTACGTCAAGACGACGGGATTCGGAAGGTTTCGGAAAATGGTCGGGATATAAGTAACTCACCTATTATACCTTGTTAATTATTCTCCGTTCAGCACACCGAGAATCATCAAATGGCTTTTAATTCCGTCTTTTATACAGTCAGAAACGGTATAAAAACAAGTTTTTCCTAATACCTTGGCGTACTCTAGACCAGAGGTCACCAATTAGTTTCCATGGGGGTCCGTTTCGAAAACGTATGACACTTCTGGGGTCCGGATTTATGCTGCATGTTTCTGGCTGTTCTGATTCGGTTTCTTTGCGGATTCTTGTTAAAAAATATCCCCTATAAACAAATCAGAAGGGTTCCGGACCAAATTTTTGGGCAGAAATTGTTTAATATATTTTTTAACAAATTCAAAACATCACCTTTTTTCCCGCGAAAATATGTTTTTAGCATTTTCGGGTCATCTTAAATAAAAAAAATCTGTCATTTTATTAAAACTTAAGAGTTTTCAAGCATCGCAAATGCATATTTTCGCATTTTTCAGATTTTAAATCGCTTATAACTCGAAAACTAATCAACTTTTCAGAAATATGACAAGAGAATTTAATTGTTTATAATTACCCAAGAAACCTAAAAATACATTTTTTTTACGAGCGTGCAAAAATGTCTACTTTCGCGCACACATTTTAGTTTAGAAAGTTTCAATTTTCCGCACGCGTGTTACTTTTCCGCACGCGGTTTTTACTTTTCCGCACGCGTGTTAATTTAGATATGTTAATATGGCCTTAAAGTAATTATAATACATGCAATAAACTAATATTTAGATATTATTTACTAATTTATTTCAAATATATCTTATTGTGTTCCTGTTTTAATGAAATTAACCCGACAATTCGATGAAATAAAATTATTTTGACATAATATTCGAAAGTCAAATCGGTAGACAATAACAGTCGTTTTGAATCATCGTCATGGAAACCAAGATCGTCGGCATGCTAACTAATTATATTGGAAGTTTGGTTTTGACAACCTTGTCAAATAATTAATTTGTGTATGCATTTTCATATTAATTAAATTAATTGATTAAGATTTGGTAATTTTTTAAAGACTCTTAGAAAAAATATTGTTCCTAACTCTTGCAGAAAGTCTCTTTTCCGCACTCGACTGCTTGCCGAACTCCCGCTTCGCGTCGTTCGGCAAACTGCAGTCGCGTGCGGAAAAGTATGACTTTCTGCACTTGTTAGGAAAATAACTATTTCGAGACAAAAAAGTAATTTTGAATTTGCTTAAAAAATTGTTTCACCTGGCACCCTTCTGATTTGTTTAAAGGGGACATTTTTGAAGAGGAATCCGCAAAGAAATCGAGTCAGAAACATTTTTCATACGAAAGTGACCTCACAGATGGACTAATATGGAAAGGAAAAATAATAATATCTGCTTGTTTTTTGGTTACTGTATAATTTTCTGTAAGTTTTCCTGGTACAACAAATAAAATATAAATTCATTGTGTATTGTTTTGATGTTATTATCAGTATATTTTGAAAACAGCAGTATTGTAAATTGTTACTGAGAATATTTTAAAAATTAAGAATTTATATTTTGAATGCTAATGACGTTTTTAGATATCTCCAATTTTGTAGAAAGGAAACTGAGGAATTTAAAATAAATAATCATAGTACAAAATGCTAATTAACATGTTATCTTTTCTACATTAGTTTCAATGCAAGGTGTTTGTTGCAAACTTATGAAATCTGAAAAATATTTTAATTAAATGTACAACTGTGAAGTACTCCTACTTAACATGTAGTAGAGACGAAATGAATATTAAAAAATGCACATGAAAATTTTATATTACAGCTTACTAAATTTCAAAATTAATGATTAGTAAATATAACAATAAGGGGAAAAACTCTTGAAAAAATTAAATTATCAGAGAGAAAAATGATAGTTTTTTATGTACAACCTGTCTGAAGTTTGGAGTGAGTTTAGTGCAACTGAGTCTCATTAGGGAGTTGAGATATTCATCTGTTAAGTGAGATCTCTACCGATTTTTAATAAAGTTCATTCGCAATAAAGCGGCTTCGCACACATAAGTTGAGCCAAATATAGTACACAATTTCATGGCCAAACATTTTCAAAATTGCTAAACAGTTTATTATTCTGAATTTAATGGTGGTCCGCAAAAAACTAGCCCACGGTCCGGATGCGGACCGCGGTCCGCTAATTGGTGACCCCTGCTCTAGAAGACGATACAATTATATTATCGTCACAAAGGAAGCGTGGACACATTATTTGAGCAATGGTAGGTATACATATTACAAAAACAGACAAAATTTTTTTGCAATTTCTGACGGAAATACTATACTACTTCTGAATTTATTAATCGAATGCACACTGTATAATACTTTAGTTCCACTTTCTTTGCCGCTTGTAATCGCAAAAAGTTTCTTTAAGAATAAGATTTATTTATAATTTAAATTTATTTCAAACTTAAATTAAAAATTAAAAAATAAATTGGTACGCCATAATAAAGGCACGACTAAGGTTTAACTTATAAATTTTAAATTACGAGGCTTAAAACTCAGTTTTTATCCAACTAATCGTTTTAAGGTTTTTTAATCTGCCGAGTATTCGTATAAAAAATTTAATCAATACCACTTTATGGTTTATATACAGGGTGAGGCAGATAAAAGGCCAATTAGAAATATCTAAAGAACTAAAGCTAAATAAAGCATGAAAATTGGAAAGGGGTTTTGAAGAGTGAACTATTTAATGAAAATATTTTCCAAATTAACTCATAGAATGTGTAATTCTGATTGTTAATAAATGCTTACAAAAAAAATCTATTTTCTACTTCCGGTTATACCGGAAGTTGCTTATAACTTCGCTTTTGAAATGAAAGACCCTGTTAATTTTTGCATTTTTGGATTCTCCTCGATGTCTTCTTTCTTAAAATATGAGGTTTTGTAATATTATACAGGGTATTTTAAAAGATAATTACGTTTTTTTATGAATTTCGTAGGAATATTAAGTAGAATTGCAATGATTTGACGTCAAAAACTTTTTTATCTTCAAATGATTTTTTATATGTTTACTATTGTTAAAAATTCTTCTTCCTCTTCTTTTTCTTTTTCTTTTTCTTTTTCTTTCATAGAGGCATTACTGCCTGTTTTTCTTCAACGGTGCCTTTTATTTTACCCCTAAAATTTTCGTTCCATCTTTTTCTTGGGCGTGCTATACTTCTTTTGCCTAACGGTGATATACCTGCCTGTCCTTACTATCCTTGATTCAGACATCCTGCTTTTATGTTGATTCCACCCTTCTTTTCTGTTCTTTACCTAGGTATTTATATTGTCTACCCCACATATGCATCTGATTTACTCACTTCTTACCCTGTTCTGTAGTCCTTTTCCACCAATCTTTCCTAAGATCTTCAATTCCTTGGTCTCCAGATGTGTTTTGCTTGCGCCTGGTCTTGTTTCGGCCGTATAAGTCTTAACTGGAATAATAACTGACATATATTCGGGCCTTTGTTTCCACTCTCAGGTCTTTGTTTTTCCAAATTGTGTCGTTTAGGTATCTAGCCGTTCTACTGGCTTAAATTATTTGGTCTTTTACCTCTTCTTCGATATTGTTGTTGGCTGATAGATTAATTCCCAGGTATTTGAAAGTAATTACTTGTTGTATAAAAATTATTAATATTGCGAAATGTTTACTTTTAGTATACAGGGTTAGTCGAAACTCGGAATGAGTATTTTCTAAGTTTTCTTAAATAGAACACCCTATATTTTAGTAATGCAATGAATTAATTTTTTATGGTACTTTTTTATTACTTACGCGTTTCCTATACCTAACTGTTTTATTAATTTTTGAGTTATTCGTGATCCTTTAAACCAAACATTAATTGCAACAAAAATTACGTGAAATTTACTAGTTTGGCCGTGAAAATATTCAGTCAAAAATAAATTTTTGAAAATAAATGCATATTAATATATACCTATCCTTATTTATTAATATCGGACGAAATACCAAAATGCCTACATTGTTAAGATTGTTAGGCGTAAAAATATTAACAAAAAAACATATAATATTCTACATTTGCTTTGCTTTGTACAAACATTGTACTATTCTTTTCACTGTATAATAACAGCTACACTTATTTAAATTCATGAAATACTTGTTAAAATTCCACTCCCTTAAAGCTTTGACGCAAATCTGTACACACATTTATATTAAAAAAAAATAAAGGCAAAAATTTCTTTTTGCTTAGGGTGAACACATTCTATTGAATGTTTCGCATATATTCAAATCACGTTGAGAATTTGAGTATCTTTTATGCCTGTGATTATGGTATTACGTTCCCAAAAACAAAGCTTTTTATTATCATGCTTTCTCGATCCACATTCATTTTTTTAAAATAAAAGTTTGTAAGAGATAGACAGTTATAATCAGATCAATTTTACTGCTTCGAAAAAGGATATAACCCACATCAACACGCTGATTATTTCTTGTTTGTTTATACATAAAAATCAAATTTTAGGATGTCATAAAATTTTTTATTCTTTTATTCGAGTACAGCTGTACATAACATAAAATCAGTTGGAGGATAAATTCTGATATATCAGATTATTTTTGGCGTTTGAATAGCTTACAAGTCCTTTTAAAGCTCGTAATATTAGAGGAGCTTTCAAATCACAGTATTAAACGCAACATATTATCGTTTACCCGGTTTTTAAAGGACTTTTTAGCACAGATTTGGGAGATACATATTTCGACATTGTTTGGAATATTCAAAATGAAAGTTTCTTTTATTTTTTTAGTTAAAAGCTTAATATTTTATAAAAAAATATCTAAAATGCAACAAATTATTTCTCATTTAGTTGATGTTATACGTAATATGATATACAATTAAGATATGAATAAACTTACATCTGTATACCACCAGGAAATCAGATTTTCATCATTCATCATCATCCAGTCTTCTGCATCCCTAGTTTTCACAATCATAAACTTGTCAGGATGACAAGTTCCACAATTAAACTTACGTTCCATAATTAAAACTTCCCCTGTTCCAGTGTTCCCATACATCAAAGTTTGTCTGACTTGACACCGTTAAGCTATTAACAAATTTTCAGCTTGCTATTAATAAACTTTTTTTGGTACGCGGGATCCAGGCCTAAAATGTTTCATCCGGAAAGCCGATGGGTGAAGGTCGACGTAGTTCCCGTAATTACTTTTAAAGTTATGTAGATGAGATATGCTGTTGTGAGTGTTGCGGAACTTTCGCCAAACTTTTAAATTTTTTGAAAGTTTGGCGAAGGTGCCGGGATAAAAAATATCCGATACAAATTTCAAGATCGGTCTTCTAGTGCTGTCGCCAGACGGGGTACAACGGCCTCCTTTATTCAAATGGACTTACCCAAGTTTTTTTTTATGTATTTTGTTCCATAGAACACGAATTTTTTGGGTAACAGTTGATCTGGATGTCGATATGGTTGTTATAAACAAAGAACTTGAGGAATTACATAACAGCAATTTTTCGCAAAACAAAACATTTTTTTGTATTTTTGGGATCATTCTAAGAAAAAAATGTTCTTACAAGTTTTTCGTAGGATGCATAGTTTTCGAGATAAACTCGGTTGAACTTTCAAAAAAACGAAAAATTGCAATTTTTGAACGCGAATAACTTTTGATTAAAAAATAAAATATCAATTCTGCTTACCGTATTTGAAAGTTCAACTCAATTTATACCGGTTTTGATTATTTGCATTGCTAAAAATTAATTTTTTTATTGTTAAACAAAGCTATAAACACATAGTGCTTGAGTGATGTTTTCAATGCATCTCTCATTTAAAATCGAACGAGTAGGCCCGCCTAAAAACAGGCAATTTCTACGTATCATGCATGCATTGGACACGGGTCACAACGCTCAAACACTATTTGTTTATAGCTTTGTTTGACGATAAAAAAAATTAATTCTTATCAATCCAAATAATCCAAATCGATATAATTTGACTTGAACATTCAAATGCGGCAAGCAGAATTGCTATTTTATTGTTTAATAAAAAGTTATTCGGGTTCAAAATTTGCAATTTCTCGATTTTTTGAAAGTTCAACCGGGTTTAGCTCGAAAACTATGCATCCTACGAAAAAACTTGTAGGAACATTTTTTTCTTAGAAGGACCCAGACAATACACAAAAAATTTTTGTTTTACCAAAAATCGCTGTTATGTAATTCCTCAAGTTCTTTGTTTATAACAACCTTATCGACATTTGGATCAACTGTTACCCAAAATTTATTCGTGTTCTACGGGTCAAAATACATAAAAAAATCTTAGGTAAGTCCATCTAAATAAAGGAGGCCGTTGTACTTCCCCTGGCGACAGGACTGTTTATTTTTAAAACTATAGAGCGTTGATTATCCGAACTAATTGGGGGACATGGGTGTTCGGAAAACCGATTTGTTCGAATAATCGAACTATAATGATATAGTCATATATATTTATCCACAAGTGAATAAAAGCCATATTTACATACCTACATATTTATTTATATCTTGATAATGACAAATAGCAATTAAATAAAAAAGTGTCTTTGCAACAACATATTTTTGGATACAAAATTGAAGAAAATTGAAGATGTTTTAAGCGTTAATTACTAACGCTTGCTTGGTATTCGAGTGTGGGGGGCGGGGGTCGGGAGTTCGGATAACCGGTCGTTCGGTTGATCGACGTTCGGATAATCGACGCTTTACTGTATTTAAATATCCTATTGTGGCACCGTCGCCAAACTTTTAATTTTTTTTGAAAGTTTGGCGAAGGTGCCGGGATAAAATATTTTATACAAATTAAAGGTTGCTTTACTTTTAAAATTAAGTATTTGGATATTCCGTTGCGGCACTTTCGTCAAACTTCCATGACTGCCGGAATACACAAAGATACCAAATCTATAAAAATCAAAAGAGGAATTAGACAGGAAGACACGTTATCTCCCAAACTCTTTGCGGCAGTACTCGCTTTCAAACAATTGGAGTGGGCCGCCAAAGGAATCAGGGTTGACTGCGAAAAGCTCTGCCACCTACGATTCGCAGTCGACATAGTTCTTATAACAGACAACTTAAAGGAGTTTTAGGAATAAAAGGCAGATATCGAGCACTGAATTGGATTTAATCTTGCCCAAGTATACTTTAGCTCCTAGAGCATCTTCAGGCGCATCTGAAATAAGTAAAGAAAAAACGCCATTGTAAAGCAAGAAAAAGTTCGACAAAAAATTGAAGATGATTTGCGTACAAAGTTCAGTACCGTTTTAGACTTACTTCGCCAAGAAAAAGAAGGTATCCTCGAATTTCATTCAGTAAATAATTGGCGGCGACTTAAATTAACATATAAATATCTAATAAATACACTAAACGAAGGACACACAGATAAATTTGAGTGCCGGTACTTCTACATTATTAATTTGATGATGGAGGTTCAAATAATAAAATCCTTATTTAACGGAAGTGTTCAAGTGACAGATGACAACTGATGATACTATGGCTATATGTTATGTACAGTTACTACAGTATTTCTCATGATCATCTTTCAGTGCGTCACAGTTTTTCGATTTCTTTCTAACGCATTAAATTGTATGTGACAGAAAAAAAGGCACGTCGGTGATTAAATTTCGTCGGTGACATTTTTATAACATTTATTCTAGTTATTCCAGTTGTCGATAGATGGCGCCATAATAAAAAAATAATTTTTTTTAATTAGATAATAATCTTACAAATATAATCTGTGTAATTTATAAGACTATACAAATCAAAGAAAATACCATTTTATAAATGCAAGAAACACATTTGATTTGTTTTTATTCCAAATTGAAAATAAAATGTGACAACTGTCAGATTTAACTAAAATGTCAAATTAGAATAAATGTCATAAATGTGTATTATCACGGACTTACCCTTTTTCCTATCATTTGTTACGCACTGAAAAATTATCATGAAAAGGACAATACAGAGTAAATTGCATATTCAAAAATCGATGAATAACTTAGCAAAGACTTCAAGTGCAACAAAACAGTAATAGTAAAGCAATAGGTGAAATTAGAGGTATTTAAAGAAATTATTGTTAAATGATTTTTTTGTAGTTAACTACAATACAAATAGCGCTATAACTCTCGCTTAGGAAACGACAGAGGAAAAGATGGTCAGACAATGTTAATTGAGGCTAAAATGAAAACAGGCATTGAGCCTATTTATAAAGTAGGAAGAAGAAGAAGAAGAAGAACTCTCGTTTAGTTGTGAAGAAAGTAATCGCTTAATTATCCATAAGTTTGGATGCATTAATAGTTTTTGTGTGGCTAGCTTACAGTTTAAAAGGTACACGTAACGTAAATTTATATTATGGATTACGTGGATTACTACTAAAGAAAATACTCTTAGTTCATGCCCTACTTAGTGACCTTTAAACTATGGAAAGTGCTATTGTGTTTGTGTTTCGCGGACTAGTGTCAATTGGACAGTAAATTGGGTGGTTTAAATATAAGAACCATGGCCCATAGACTATATATTTGAAACTAAAATTTAAATGACCCTTATCCAACAAACTCAAGATTTCTCAATAAGTAGAATAATTGGATTCAAATTTGTTATCAGTAGTAATTTCCAAAGCACGTTCAACTATAAAACCTTCGCTTTTCCTGTTTACTGCATGTAGATAAACGATTCTATTAATTAAACACCCCTAACTAACCCCCGAAACATCTCTCCCTAAGGGAAACCAACATCGTTTCCAATGACCTTTAATCTACCGATTATTTCTGTGTGCCTCGTCACGTTATTAACTTGAAACGCCAGAGGTAATTCTAATTTCACTAGCTCTCGCTAGTACAGACAGCCAGACAACCAGTAGTACAGGAAAATAGGTTTTTTGTCGGGACACTGACCCAACCAGGTAACAAATAAATGGGTTTTTGGATACTATCTACCTAATAAATGTGACCGGAAGTATAACTAGAATAAGAAGGTTCTAACTTAATTTTTACATAAATTATGAACATTTATAAAATCACAAAATGGATGAATTATTTTGAAATTTTCTAAGCAACAAATAAGGATAGTCATATTCAGCGAACGCCATATTAAAGCTTTGTATAAGATTTATGAGTTTCTTTCATTTGTTTATAACTATGTATATCATTAAAATCGGCTACAGGAAACATATATGGTTATTAATGTAGATGTCCATACTACTCAAAAAATTTGGATTCGGCCTGGAGGGGGATGTGTCATGAGAAAAATTTTATTTCTCTGGACTAAGTGACGTTAACGGAGACTCGCCCTGTCGTATTCTAGTTTCTACTTCTACATTTTTGGAGATGGCGTCATCTGTTATTATTGCTGCTTTCGATCCTTCCATTGCCATTTTCGTAAGCTTTATGAGTTTGATTGGGATATCTAGGATTTTCATGTCTTCTATTAGGTCTGATCTTATTAAGCTGTCAAATATCTGCTTGAAATCTTTGTGAAAAGGATGTGTAAGTCGATTCTATGTTCGTAACAGTTCTCAATTGACTGCGTTACTATGTGTATGGCGTCTATTTTTGATCCTTCCCCCACCTGCCCTCTCTAAATCCCTGCTGGTAATCTCTTATTTTAGTCTATGTAAAGATGAAAGTGGGCAAATACTCAGTGACCAACAGAAAGTAACAGAAACCTGGAAGCATTATTTTCAGACCCTACTTGGAACACAAGTAGACATGGAAGATGAAATGGGTATGTACTACGTAGAAGAGAATGAAGTAGATAATGGAGTAGAAGCTCCAACTATAGAGGAAGTTCTCGAAGTTATTAAGGCCCACGAAAGCAATAAAGCTCCGGGAGTTGACGAAATACCAGAATTGTATAAGGTAGGTGGCGACCACCTAGCAAGTCACATACACGCGCTCATCAAAGACATATGGCAAGAAGAGAAAATACCCGACGACTGGAAGAAAAGTATAGTATGCCCGATCTATAAAAAGGAGACAAACTCCAGTGCAAAAACTACCGTGGAATCTCTCTACTAGTGGAGTATGCGGTTAGGCAAATGCAAACTGGACGAGAAAACCTACTGACCAACCGAACGGTTCAACTGGCCGCTTATGCCGATGATATTAATATTATGAGTAGAACATCAACAGGAGCACAGGAAACCTAACCAGATTTAAAAACATAAACACAAGTCTGGAAATTAACACAGAAAAAACAAAAATAATGACTCAGACGAAAAGAAATATAGTCCCACAAAACATTATACATGAAGATGACATTGGAACGGTTAGAAATTTTACATACCTGGGAGTAGAAATATATGCTGACGGATCAGAAGATGTAAAAATACGGAAGAGAATAACGTAGGCAAACAGAGCTTATTTTGCCCTCTCCCATATATTTCGGTCTAAAAGTGTCCACCGAAATACGAAGATGAGAATCTATAAAATTTTAATTCGACCAATAACATGCTATGGCAGTAAAGCCTGGGTCCTGAAAGAAATATCCAAAAACAAACTCGACACATTCGAAAGGAAAGTACTGAGGAGAATACTAGGACCTGTGAGGGAAAACGAAATCTTCAGAAGTCGATACAACAACGAACTTTATCAACTTGATAAGGAAGCACCCCTGTCAGACTTCATTAGAATACAATGATTGCAATTGGTCGGACATGTGATAAGAATGGGAGAGGATAGGCTAACAAAAAGAGCACTGAATGCTAGAATGCAGGGAAAGAGACCGGTTGTAAAGCCAAGAAAGCGCTGGGAAGACACAGTAAACAGCGACGCATAAGCCCTTTTAGGAGTCCGTGTATGGAGAAGAGCAGCCACAGACAAGCAAGGGTGGAGGCAAAAAATAAAGGAGGCCAAGGCTCAATTTGGGCTGCAGTGCCGTAGAAGAAGAAGAATCTTCTATTTTAGTTTCAATGTTTTTTAGATTCTTTGTCCGATCAATGATGTCAATATTTTGTAGCGGATATATAATAATGTTACTCCTCTGTAGTTGTCGCATTGTGTGGTGTCACCTTTCTTTAGAAAAGGAAATATGCACCCTGTTTTCCATCAAAGAAGAAGACTTATATTTTAGATATATTTTAAAAAAAGTTAAAATGATTTTTACCAGTGTAAAAACATTTTTGGCTTATAAATAATTGGAATAATTTTATTAATATTGACTGTAGATTCAATCGACTTTGATTTTTGAAAAAGCTGGTATTTTTACACGAAAAAATTTGCCTCCTTGAGAACAGCCGTCTCTAAAGTGCGAAAAGCTATGATGCTTACCTCAGACGTAATGATGTACTTGAAGAAGGAGACCCAAAAAGCCCATTTGCAATCTGGCTAGGTCAGTGTCCCCACAAAAATCGACTACTCTTCCTGGACTACAGCTCTCGTTGTTACACACAACCAGACAACCAGAGAGAACTTTAAATTAAAGTAGCCAGCAAATATTCGTTAATTAAAGATTTCAATATTCCTTGAATATGTTTTTAAAATTAATAGCTATTTACATAGGATCCTTTTCATTTATTCGCTACAATTTGAATCAATTTTCCTTCGGTATTTGCGATAATATTTGAACTCATCTCGAAACAGAGTTCTGGTTTTTCCTTAGATATGAAAGTAAACTATTCTTCTTCTTTTTGCTCTATATTTTCGAGTGTCATGTACTTTGATATGGTTTACTCCTTATACATAGGTTTTTCTCTCTAGTCTTTTCTCTTTAAATAACCGGTGAATAACCAGGATAGAGCAGGCCAGAGCCGCTTTTAGAAGGATGTCCAAGGTATTATGTAACAGATACCTAAAATTGGCATTAAGGATTCGCCTACTTCGCTGCTACGTGTTCTCGGTTTTTTGGACTGTGAATAAAATTGATTTAAATCGCATTGAGGCTTTCGAAATGTGGTGCTGTAGAAGAATTTTAAAGGTTTCTTGGGTGGAGAAAATTCCAAACTCCATAATACTAGAACGTCTCAGCAAGAATACTGAGATTATCAAAAGCATCAAGAAGAGAAAGCTGGAGTATTTCGAACCTATAATGAGAGGTCTTAAATATCTTAAATATAATATAATTTTTCTTAAATGGAACACCCTGTATTTTAGTATTGTAATGAAATGATATTTTATGGTACTTTTTCATTTTATAAGCATTCCCTATATCTAACTGCTTTAATTTGTGAGTTATTGGTGATTCAAGCCAAACATTAATTGCAATAAAAAATACGTGAAATTTTATTAGGTTGGCCTTGAAAATATTCAGACACAAATAATTTTTCGTAAATAAATACATATTTATCTAGACTGATCGTTAAAATTCCCAATAATGGTTGAGCTATCAAAATACTTACGTAGTTAAGATTCTTGGTGCGATTAACAATTAAGCACAAATTAAAGCAGTTATGTATAGGGAATGCTTAAGAAATAAAAAAGTACCATAAAATATCATTTCAATACAATACTAAAATACAGGGTGTTCCATTTAAGAAAACTCAGAAAATACTTATTCCGAGTTTCGACCAACCCTGTATACTAAAATTCAACAATTAGCTATACTAATAATTTCCGACAATAGTAGACTATATTAAAAATCATTTGAACATAAATAAAGTTTTTGATGTCAAACTACTTTAATTCTACAGGGTGTGAAAGTTGCTACGAAATTAAAAAAAGAACGTAATTATCTTTTAAATTACCCTGTATAACAATACAAAACCTCATATTTTAAGAAATAAGACTTCAAGTAGAATCCAAAAATGTAAAAATATATAGGGTGTCCCATTAAAAAAAACGAAGTTATAGGCTTCCGGTGTAACCGGAAGTAGCAAATAGATAAGAATATTTTCATTAAATAGATCACTCTTCAAAACCCCTTCGTGCCAATTTTCATGAGTCTGTTACCTTTAGTTCTCGAGATATTTCTAATAGGCCCTTTATCTGCCTCACCCTGTATAGGTTGCTACAAAATATTATGAAAGGAAAATAGCAGGAAACGTGATGATAAAGGCATGCTATTTAGGGTGGCAGTGAATAAAATTAAGATAGCTATGATGGTGACCAGCTTCTGAAAGGACATGATACAGAAAGAAGAAGAAGAAGGAATAACCAGATAAGTTACCTTTAAAGAAAATAATGAATTCAGAAAGAATGGGAAAATTTGTCGTCACAGAGTACGCGAAACAGAAATTTTAGCCTAACTAAAACCGATTTGACAACACTGATGACTGGCTGATGGAAGAAAAATATCTTGGCTTCAAAACCAGAGAAAATGGCTCAATACATCTAGAACCAAACGATTCGAATTTTTGCGAAAAACTCCGTAAGAAAGCCCTGAAATTAGTCTATCCACCACCACAGAAAGAAACCAGTACCTTCTGCTCTATCACATATACTGGCAAGATATCAACAAAAATAGCTAGATACATAAAAACGAAAGGAATAACACCAGCTTTCAGAACTAACAATAACTTAAGCAAATATATTAAGAATAATAAGAGCCGAAAGAGAAATCAACTACAGAGTGGTGTCTACAAACTAACTTGTGGGGACTGTCCGAAAACTTACATCGGTCAAACTGGCAGAACCTTTGACAAACGGATAGCAGAACGCAAAAGAACTTTCAACAATAGTAAACAGACACAACAGTTAATGCAAAGTTTCAAATTCTGCATATTCAAAATAAAGGCCTTAAGCTACCTTTATTAGAACCTATGGAAATTAATAAATTAAAAAAATACAGATATAATTTTGAATGACCAAATCGAGACAAACAGCTCCCCACCCCTCAACCTCTTCAGTTAAAGACTTCAAAATGGCAAACACATAGTAAACTAAATCACTTGAGAAAGGCACTTCGCCGAAACAGCTGTAGTCACATAGTTATAATAAATTTTGTGGAAGTATAGAAAACAAACGTTTTCAGTGTTTTATTATTATATTTCGATATATATTTGTTACCTGCAGCGTCTGATCCAGAATGGGCGGCTGCAAACAGCGTCTGACCCAGAGTGGGCGGCTGATTTAGAAACTCACCAACACGCAAGGCAAGCGTGGTGTTTTAACTGCCAAATTTACCCCCGTCATGGCGAATTTCAAACGAATCGTGAATAATGAACCCCAGGTGGGTAGATCAGTAATGGTAAGTCCCACACCTCATAAGGTCTGCCTCAAGGATTCTGGGGGAGGCAAAAATTCGCAAACGACAAAATCCAAAAAACACATATTGATGCATATTGCTACCTACAATGCGAGAAGTCTGTTGTCAGAAGAAAGACTTACAGAGATGGAGAGAGAAATGTCAAATATCAAATGGGACATAATAGGAGTCAGCGAAGTGAGAAGGAAAGGAGAAAGCCTGAAGACCCGAAGTACAGGGCATCTTTTCTACAGTATGGGTAATGAAGAAACATCAGAGGGAGGCATTGGGTTTTTATACATAGAAAGCATAGCGATAAAATTACATCTATTAAGGGAATATCGAACAGACTTGCCTACTTAACATTACAACTCAATAAAAGATACAGCATTAAAATAATTCAAGTCTATGCGCCAACAACCACCCATTCAGATGAAGAAGTCGAAGAATTCTACGACGATATCTCAATAGCCCTAAACAACGTATCCACACAATACGTGGTAATATGTTGTGATTTCAATGCGAAAATAGGAATCAAAGCATGTCCAGAAGAAACATCACTTGGAAAATTTGGACTGAATGGAAGGAATGAAAGAGGAGAGAGCTTAATTGGTTTTCTCCTTCAGAATAATCTAGTCCAAATGAATAGCTTTTTCTATAAGAAACCACATAGAAGATGGACCTGGGCAAGCCCAGATAACAAAACAAAAAACGAAATTGACTTCATAATTACAAACAAAAAAGTAATCATCCAAGACGTAACGGTCCTAAATGTATTCAACAATGGTAGTGACCATAGAATGGTAAGAGCAGAAGTTAAAACAAGCACAAAACAAGAGAGACGCAAATTAGTAAATACGAAACCAATACCAATATGGACCCAACCTAGGGATATTAAAGAATATCAAAACGACATCGAAACCAAACTGAGAAACAACACAGACATAACTCTCAACGAAAACATAGATGCACTAAACCAACATATTACGCAAGCCATTGGAGAAAGCATGAGACCACACTGTCCAAGAAATAAAAACGAAGAAAAACTTAGTACTGACACCAGGAATTTAATGAAACAAAGAAATTTTATTACAGAAAGAAATGATCCAAATGGAGAGCAAAAGAGAAAGATAAACAGAGAAGTCAAGAAAGCAATAAGAAAAGACTTAAGAAAGTACAATACACTAAAGATCGAACAAACCATAGAAAATAATAAAGGCCTAAAAAGTCTGCGAAGAAAACTAAATAATGGAAAAAGCTAGATCATTAAATTAAAAAACAAAAAGGGCGACATAACAACAAATAGAGAGGAGCGGAGCTTTTAACAATAGTAGAATACTTCTATGGAGAACTTTATAAAAGCAGACGGATGAACCAAACACAGCTAAATGATGCAATAAACAAAACAATATTAAATCAAGGCTCTGAACTCATGCCAGAAATATCTCTCAGTGAAATTAGACAAGCGATGAATAAAATGAAATCCAATAAATCACCAGGTGATGATGGAATAGTGATCGAGGCTGTGAAGAATGGCGGTGAACCTCTAATGAGAAAAATAAAAGATCTCTTTAATCTATGTTTGACAAAGAAATCGATATCATCGGAATGGAATAGAGCCAAAATAATTCTTCTGCACAAAAAAGGAGACAAAACTGATCTGGAAAATTACCGACCGATCAGTCTGTTAAACCATCTTTATAAACTTTTCACGAGAGTAATTACCACAAGATTAGACAAGAAAGTAGACCTATATCAAAGTAGAGAACAAGCTGGATTCAGAGCAAACTTTGGAACCAATGATCATCTCCAAACAATAAAACAACTCATCGAAAAATCCATAGAATATAACAAGCCCTTAGTTTTAACATTTGTAGATTTCCACAAAGCATTCGACTCAGTAGAACTCGACAGTGTTATAGAAGCACTAAACGAGAGTCGCATTGATAGGCGATATTCTAGGCTAATATGTAATATATATAAAAATGCGACAAGCTTGATACAACTACACGCTAAGAGCAACCAAATAAAAATCCAAAGAGCTATCCAACAAGGTGATACTTTATCACCTAAACTTTTCATATCGGCTCTAGAAAAAGCGATTAAAACCCTCGGATGGGGTGACAAAGGAATAAATGTGGACGGAGAGATGCTACACCACCTAAGCTACGCAGACGATATAGTCCTGATTGCAGACGATTTGGGACAAACAAAGAAAATGTTGGAAGAACTTAGTACAGCCTGTCATAAAATAGGCTTAAAAATGAATATAACGAAAACAAAATATATGACGAACTTAGTACCAAGTAAACACCTTGATATACAAAATGAACAAATAGAACTGGTAGACAAATATATATATATATCTAGGTCACGAAATTAAGATAGGTAAGGACAATCAAACAACCGAAGTATCCAGAAGAAGAATAATACAAGGGTGGGCAGCATACGGAGCTCTTAGGAACGTTTTTAAGAGTGACGTTCCAACTAATATGAAGAAAAAAGTTTTCGACCAATGCGTGCTACCGGTGATGACCTATGGTGCAGAAACATTATCGCTCACAAAGAAAAACGCACAAAAGCTAAGAGTAGCGCAGAGAAGAATGGAGCAATCAATGATAGGGTCCACTCTGCGAGACATGATTAGAAACGAAGATCTACGAGGTAAGACCAAAGTCATAGACGTCATTGAAAGAAGCTGTAACTTAAATGGAAATGGGCTGGACACGTTGCCAGAATGAAGGACGAAAGATGGACGTAAACTAGTTGAATGGATACCAAGAGCCGATAAACGTAGCAAAGGAAGACCACCAACACGATGGCAAGATGACTTACGAAGGACAACAAAAAACTGGGTACAGCAAGCACAAGATAGAACACTTTGGAGACAAACAGGGGAGGCCTATGTCCAGCAGTGGATTGAGAGAGGCTGATGATTATGATGATGATATACTTCTTGTTTTAAAACGTGTTTTTGAATGAAAAACAATACGATATGATATTTAAATATTTGATACAAAAATACAATCCAACATTATTCCAGATCTGTGTATATTTACAGAATTTAAGCTATATAACTGAAACGAGACGTTTTTCCAAAATCATCCAATTTAAAATTTAATTTACTTGGTTCTGATGGATTCGAATTTCATTAAACTGTAGTTTCTATCTCTAACAGTAATTGCATATTCTGCATACTATTTTATTTTAGATAAACTACCTGAAAACTTTTGAATAATAAAATACAATGTTTTATCTGCCTAAAGACTTAATTTAAATATAATTTACAAGGAAACACAATGTAAATTAAAATTTTCACTCAAATACTCGTTTCATTCTCCAAGTTTTAGATTATTCCTTAAAATATACATAGCTTTCAAATAATTTAGTTTGGGCGCAAAACTTCAAAAGAGATACAGAAACTATTCAAAATCAGACAAGAAAGTTACAAAATTCAGCTTCAAAATACAAACTCTATCAAAGTCACTCTTTTGTGGCGCGTTTTACTTCAAATTTAGCAAATATTATGGAAACATCTTTCAAAATAATACTAGAATTTTATTTTTCACCAAAATGAAAATACATTTTCGCGCCACGTACCTAATATTCATATCAGCTCTTTTGTAGCTGGATTATTGTATGCGCCACTCGTTTTTACGGCGTTTAGCGTTTTTTTGTAGTTGTTATTATAATACTCCTCGTAATGTTGTAATTTCATAATAATTTCTGAATCCTGGAGTTACTCATTCCAGCACGTAAGATCTGTAGTTCGTATGATGACGTAAGTATCATAAAATGTCTTAAAATGGTATGTATATTAACTTTATTTAAGAGTTTATATATTACTCAATCCCTCTTACTTAGTTTGTAATATTAAATATAGTTCCTAATTTCAAGCGAGATATTAGGAAATTATTTTATGGCCCGTAAAATTAACTACCTTTGATGACCGTGAAGTATGGGGCGGACGGTAAATTGCGGGAAAATTGTCACATACCAGTCAATAAATCAGTTTTCGCGTTCACACCAGAAATTTAAAAAAATTTTTAAATGTTGAATATATTTCCTATGTGAGTCTGTTCCAATTTAGCTAAAGAGAAATAATATAGACTTACAATTAATTTATTCAACCACGGCCGACCTGTCTCGCATAGTATAATTTACCATGCATCCCCAGGCCTCCGGTAAGGCACAATTAAATGCTGAAATTACAATAACCAATATTAGGTTGCGGCCTGTATATACAGGGTGTTTCATTAATAATTGTCCATATAGTAACTGGAGAAACCTTAGCACAAAATACGAAGATTTAACCTAAAACACTTAAATAAAATGTGGTTCCTTACTGAGTTACAGGGTGTTTTATCTAAAAATTTAAAAACTATTTTTGCTCAGAATTTTAAAACTATTCGACGTATCCTTTTCATACTTGGCAGAAAGTATAGGTACTGTACAAACTACTAAATTATGTTAAACAAATGTTTCTGGCTATTACCAGAGGCGTACAACGGGAGAAAGTGAATGGTTGACCCTTTCCAAATTCTACGCCACTGGCGAAATTGCTATTTTAGTTCAATTTTTGGATTCTCCAATACTTTCTATGAAAATAATATACTCTTCATTCGTAAACATAAAGTCATTAGTTTTCGAGATCTTTGAAGTTAAAATTGAAACGACACGGTTATTTTGATTAATGTATTATGTCGCTTCATTTTTAATTTCAAATATCTCGAAAACTAATCATTTTATCGTTACGAATGAAGAGTATATTATTTACATAAATAGTATTGCAAAATCAAAACATTACACTAAAATAGCAATTTCGTCAGTGTCGTAGAATTTGGAAAGGGTCAACCGGCCACTATCCCCTGTCGTACGCCTCTGGTAGTAGCTAGAAATGTTTATTTATCTTAATTTCGTAGGGTGTACAGTACCTACACTTTCTGTCAAGTATGATAAGGATACGACAAATAGTTTTGAAGTACTGGGTATAAATAATTTTTAAATTTTAATCATATGATTCATATCATAAATTAATCAAACTAACTGTACCGTTTCATATTTAACTGCAAATATCTCGAAAAGTAATGACTTTATCGTTACCAATAAAGAGCATATTATTTACGTAGAAAATATTGGAGAATCTAAAAATGGCACTAAAATAGTAATTCCTCCAGTGACGTAGAATTTGAGAAGGGTCAACCATTCACCATCCCCTGTCGTACGCCTCTGGTAGGAGCTAGAAACGTTTGTTTATCATAATTTAGTAGGGTGTCTAATAGTCGCACTTTTTGCCAAGTATGAAAAGGATACGTCGAATAGTTTTAAAATGCTGAGCAAGAATAATTTTTAAATTTTTAGATAAAACACCCTGTAACTCAGTAAGGAACCACATTTTATTTAAATGTTTTAGGTTAAATCTTCGTATTTTGTGCTAAGGTTTCTTCAGTTACTATATGGACAATTATTAATGAAACACCCTGTATTCTGTACTAGGCAGTACCCTAATACGGTATGTAAGATACAAGTAAAACAATCATATGACCCGTTGTGATGTATGAAAGCGAAACGTGGACGATATCAAAGGCAAACGAAGAGAGAATACGTGTTTGGGAAAGAAAAGTCATAAGAAAGATCTTTGGGCCTGTGCTTGATGAAGTAGCGGGACCATATAGGATAAGAACTAACAAAGAGCTCTAAGAACTATACCCAGACGCCAAAATCATAAAAGAAATAAAGTCCAGAAGACTCCAATGGGTTGGACACCTCAGAAGACATTCAAACCAAAGAACAGTAGGCTGTATGGGAGGAATCCCAACTGGAACAAGACCACGTGGACGCCCTCGACTCTGGTGATGAGATAATATAACAGGAGACCTGAAAGCTATTGGCGTGGAGAATTGGTCAGATATTGCTAAAGACAGAGAAGAGGGAAGGCATGTTGTCGAGTCGGGTAAAACCCACGAAGGGTTGTAGCGCCACAAGCACCGTAATACGGGTTATAGTATTTTTTTATATCTATGTTTATTTATCTACATCATTAAATAGTATTAAGTAAAGTTACTGGTTTTGGGCATCAAAGAGAGACATTCAATGATGTCCTCACCTTATTCTATTTAGGTTTTAGTTTTAAAGTAGGGCTTAGGGCCAAGTTTTATCTAGTCTCCTTGTGGCAGGGCCTTTGTTGAATAATTCCCTTACTAACGCATTTTCGTGGTGAATGGTACTTTCAGTTTGTGACTACGTGGTTCGATGAATTTCTTTTCGGATGAAAGTAATCTTTAAGTCGTAGTGAAGTGTTTGATTCCTTACATACCATGGTGCATCCATTATCGATCTTAAAACTTTAGACTGAAATCTTTGGATGATATTCAGCAATGTTAACTTTGCACAGGCCCATAGCTGTAGTCCGTAGTACCAAATAGGTTTGGGTATAGCTTTGTATAGAAGAATTTTGTTTTGGTTGTTAAGTTTTGATTTGCGTTCAAGTAGAAAACAAATTTGCCGGAATTTTAAGTCAAGCTGTCTTCTTTTGCTTCTTTTGGTCTGGAAATGTTACTTCCAAGTGAGACGTTGGTCAAGATGGGTGCCAATGTATCTAGCGTCTGTTACTGTTGGTATTCGTACATTGTCCATTCTTACAGGTGGGCATGTGTTGTGGCGGTTGGTAAATGTTAGTGGAGTTGATTTTGTTTTGTTTATTTTTGTTCGCCATTTTGTGTACCATTCACTGAGCGTGTCCATATGGTGTTGCAGGTCTTGTGAGGCTTGTGTGGGATCTTCATTTACAGCTAGTACCGCTACGTCATCAGCAAAGGAAGCGATTGTAGTATTATTAATCTCTGGTATATTGGCTGTGTAGAGTGAGAAGAGCAGCGGTCCGAGCCACTACCTTGTGGGACTCCGGAGTTGATAGGTCAGAGATTAGATTGTTGGTATGTAATTGAATTTTACAGACAAATATCTATTTGATATGTAGGATTTGATTAGGAGGAAATAGTTACTGGATAGTGCTATTTTTACTTTGTAAAGCAGGCCTCTGTGCCAGACTGTCAAACGTGTGTTTATTGTAATTTCACCATTTGATTTTGCCGTACTGGAGACTTGAGGATGCATAGTATGCGAATCCAGTCATCCGTAGTAAAATAAATTGATTGTGAGTCTTTTTATTTCTCTTTGCCTAAATTAAAAAAACTTGAAAATAAAATAAATATTTCATTTTTATTCAGTTTGTATTTAAGATAAGATTGTTTTGCCTTCGCATTGCAACTGAATAAAAATTAAATTTTTATTTTATTTTTATATTGGTCTTTACTCCTTTGAGTAACTAGGTCCATTTTCTGTTGGAATTTACCAGCTGAACAGACGGGGTCGTGAATTGTAAGTTTTTGAATTCCCTCTTGTCTTCTTCGTTTCAGCATCCATCTGGCTTGCAAATTGTAGAAGCTATGGAGGTGTTACCAAGGAAATAGACCAAAAAGTTTTCATTTAAAAATCTTTTAGTAATAATTTTAATATTTTTCAATATTATTAATGTTGCTATTAGGATGAAAACTTTACCTTACCTAAAAAAACTTAATTTTACGAACAAACCTGCCCAGTATGGAAATACAGCGATCACATATTGTTAAGGATGATATTCATTAACATGCATGTTATTCAAATATTATAAAAATATTTAGATATTTTGTTGGAACCCGTAATGCGTTTATGTGAAAATACATTAAAATTAATAGTAACATTTATATGCAAAGTTTGGACCTCACACTAGCTCTCTGCACATTTAATAGATATAAGTACATTATTAAGTTATTATTTAATAATATTTGCGGTAGTTTATACACCTATAGTTATATTTGATGAATTTATAAAACAAAAAACTCATGGATATGATATAACTTACGGATATAGGTACCTAATCTTTTCATATGTTTATGGTTTTATGAGTTTTTTTGAATTATTGCAGATCGTAACTTATTTTTTTTGTTTATTTTTTATAACACGGTATTTTAAAATAAACATATATACAGCAGCTCTTTTATTTGAAATCCAAATCAAGATAAAAAACTCGATTGCAATACGCAGTCTCGTTATTTTACATGTCACTCAAAGAAAAATTCTTAACCAACAAGTATACAGCCTAATCCAATCGAAGAAGTATCTTTCTTATACGTTTTCTGGTCCTTCTAGCCGGCTGCATTTAAGTTTTTCTGATTATTTTATGCAATTATTGAAAATAATTCAGACAGGCTAACTCTAATTCCAAGTTTTGGTGGCATGCTCTAGTTGACCATTTTCTTGATTAGCCTTCTCAACTAGACAAATCATCAAGTAATAATCTCTTACGCTCTGCTTCGATCACCCAGTTTCGTAGTTTCGTAATTATGTGCCTCTTCAATTCATTTGTTAGTATATTTTCAAATATAACCATGCATTTTATCTTTGTTGGGGAAATTACCATGCTAAATTTTCTGGCGATTATATTAAACCGGTACAATATACGTTGTAGATAATCCTCACTCTAATATTAGTATTGCGTCGTCAGCATAGGAGATTATTTAAGTTGTTTTTCTTCCATTTGGTATCTTTTTTTCTTCTTAATATTTTATTATTTTATTCATGATCAGGTTGAACAATAGATAGCTCAGGATATCTCCTGTATTATCTTATTGCCAACTTTGATTGGGTCAGACAGTTCTTCTCTACTTTTACTTTTATTGTTGATTCTTGTAAATATTTTCGATCGTTTCAATTATGAGTAGAAGTATCTTTAGTGCGTACTGTAAGTGAATAACGTTCTTTAATTAACTTTGTCAAATACCTTCTTAAAGTCCATGAAACAAAAATATGCCGGTTTGTTGTATTCTAGTGATTTTTTTGCACTTGTCTCATTATAAACCTCGCGTCAGTGCATGATCTTCCCGACCTAAAATGTTGTTTTTCTTCAGCTAGAGTTATAATTTCAATAAGTTGACTTGCTTTCATTTTGTTTGCTAATTTTCGTGTTATGCATTGACTTAAGCCGTTCTCTTATTAGCCCGATCAAGGAACACAAAATTTTACGAAAACCTCCAAAAAAATAAGGGAAGGGTGAAAATTTGGGAATAGGTAGTTGAAATTGTCTATTATTGTATAAGAAAAGTTTACAATTTTACATCCCCTCCATTTTACAAAAATTGGAAAATACGGGGTGAAAAAAATATTCTCGGGGGTGAAAAAAATACGTTCAAAATAAGTCTGGAATTGGATATAATGACTAATTCTAAGCAACTTTTGTTCTATAGAGTTTTTTACAAATTCAATACTTTTCGAGTTATTTGCTAGTGAATATGTTCATTTTTAACAAAAAAAAAAAAAACATGTTTTTGGACGGTTTTTCGGAGATAACTCTAAAAGTATGTATTTTAGCGAAAAAAATATTGTATAAATATATAGTAAAAATATAGCTTAAAAAATTGAAAAAAATGCTGTATGCGTGAGGTCTTCAGACACAGTAGAAGCAGAGTTGCAGCTAATAAAAGGTAGGTTCTTCTTCGTCAAATTCCAAATCGGATATTTCAATGTGAAATAACCAAAAAACGGAGCACTTTTCTGGGAAAATTCATTAAAACTTTTTGAAGAGCTTAAAAAAAGGATTATTTTTGTTTAAAAAAAATTTCTAGTATTAAAAGTAAGTGAGTTACGCTCAAAATATTGTTGGTCCCTTTTATTTTTTTGGTAAAAAAATGGCGAAAATCACCCCCTAATTAGCTGCTCAAATAAAATTAATCGTTACCGCTTCACAAGTTACTTTATTTATGTATTATTTATATTATTTATAAGTTTTATTGGTTTAAAGTGCCCAGTTTTGAAAAAAAAAAAGAATGTGTGTGTACTTTGTACGCACGTAAGAAGTTATACTTCTATTATATAATTTTAACGAAGTAATTGTATTCTATTTAAATATTAAACTAACTTTCTTATCTACCACTTTCAAAAAATTTTTATTAAAACAACTAAAAAAAAATGATTCGTAGAGGATTGGAACCCGGGACGTTTCGAACTCTGACCGAACGCTCAACAACTAGACCACCGAGGTCATGTGATTGACACGTACGTTTCGGATATAATTATGAGTGCAGCTGATCTCACTACTACCAACTTTGTTAAATTTCGAAACAGTAATTTCACTTTTATTTAATAATGGTACGGTAAACAATCCTCATTTTTTTATAGGTTATTCCTTACAAAAATACCTTTAATTTAAGCATAAATAATTAAAAATCGTAAATTTGGGTCAAAAGTTATTAACTTTTTAAGAATTCCCATAAGAGCCCATGTTAAAACTTAACTTTGACCCTTAATAGTAATTAAACGGCACGGTAAAACATTTTTTAAAAAATCAAGTCTTAGTTTTTTGAAGTAAACTATAACATACTAAAATTTCATGCAAATCCTTAATTCTTTGCCGAAGGTGTAGAACGTCATTAAACTTGTGATATTTTGAAAATTGATCAAATTATTTTAATTTTGAATTGAAATGATTTAAGTGCAATTTACATCAACAATAAATTGAACAAGAAATTGACAAAGTTATTCAAGGCCAAATTTGACGAGTACAAAATGTATGGTTTGTAAAAGAAAATGAAGGAATTTGATGAAATAGAACAATTGGATATGTTTTATTTTGTCAAATTTCTTTATTTTCTTTTTATTCACGGCAAAATTGGATGTAGAATTGTGTTTTGTATAAGCCAAATTTGACCTTGAATAACTTGTTGTCAATTTCTTATTCAATTATTGTTGATGTAAAGTGGACTTTAGAATTGAAAAAAAATACAACAAAACATATAGTACGAAAACAATATATTAGGTGAATATTGATGGTAATCAAATTATATAAATAAAAGTATTACATTATTACATACTATGTATTTTGGCAGATCAAACAGGTAGGTTTATACCCATGATACATTAACAATTATTACGTACCTGTTGCTTTTAAAAACTATTTAAAAGTCACTACAATATTATAAACTGTTTTGTTTCTGTCCTCACAACAATAAAACTAATATATTATACATTTGTTTACCTTTACCTTTTCCTCCAAACCACAGCTGTCCTACAGCTGCCATATTGGATAATTTTTGACATGTCATTTGAACATCCAATCAGAACAAAGTTATAATGCGCGTATGCGCCTGGGTGATGCGTATGCGCCTGGTTTTAACATATAAAAATTCACCCTCATCGCGCGTAAAGAAGTATAACTTCAAAAATGGGGTTTAAAATAAAACATTTTCTTTTACTTTGAAAAAAATCGGAATTGTTTATGGAATTAACTTAAAAATTATTAGTAATACCAAAAATCTCAAAGAGTAATAAAATGTACCTTTTGCTTTTCTGAATATTTTTAATTTTTTGTTTTCTTGTTAGACAAAAATTGGTTAAGCTAGGGCTGTTCCAAATTTGCCTAAACTCGTGATTAGTTACTCGCTCAAGCCATTTTAACTACATCTTTTTCAAAAAGAAGCACTTTGCACCGATGAAACTTACAGATCAGATATATATATATATATATATATATATATATATATATATATATATATATATATATAATACATAGACAAAGTAACTTGTGAAGTGGTAATGATAAATTTTATTTGTGATGCTAATTAGGGGGTGATTTTCGTGATTTTTTTACCAAAAAATAAAAGGAACCAACAGTATTTTGATCCTAACTCACTTACTTTTAATGTTACAAGTTTTTCTTTTTTAAAACAAAAATAAACCTTTTTTTAAACACTTTAAAAAAGTTAAGGATTTTCCCCGAAAAGTGCTTCGTATTTGGGTTATTTCACATTGAAATATTCGATTTGGAATTTGACGAAGAAGAACCTACTTTTCATTAGTTGCACCTCTGCTTCTACTGGGTCTACAGACCTCATGTATACACCATTTTTTTCAACTTTTTATGAGCTATATTTTTGCTAAGAATATTTTTATCGCTAAAATACTTACTTTTTGAGTTATCTCCGAAAAACTGTTCAAAAACATGTTTTATTTTGTTAAACATGAACATATTCACTCGCAAATAACTCGAAAAGTATTGACTTAGTGAAAAAACTCTATAGAACAAAATTTGTTTGGAATTAGTCATCTTATCCAATTCCGGTCTTATTTTGAATGTATTTTTTTACCTTCAAGAGGGGGGCATTCCCCTCCATTTTTGTAAAATGGAGGGGATGTAGAATTGTAAACTTTTTCTTATATAAGAATAGACAATTTCAACTACCTATTTTCAAATTTTTATCCTTCCTTTATTTTTTTTTGGGTCAGATTGTTCTTTGATCGGACTATATAGCTTACGGTGTCGAGGTAACTGGAGTAATCAGATATATCCATGCCTTTGGTCAGTAACTAGTCTTTCTGCCTTTCTCCAACCAATATTTTTTTTTGTAAAAGCCTTCCCAATATCTGCATTCTATGATTTTGCTGGTCTGCCACTTCGTCGTCTTTAATCTGATGCAGCTTTCCGTACCCTCTTTACAGTTCTACATCCACTCGTTCTCGTCATATGGCCGAACCACGATTGCTTTTTCGTTTTAAGTCTTTTTAAGGTCATTCCGATACCGCATCTTTCACGTATTTCTCCGATTTCCGATACCGCACGTTTCTTATACGATCACGTCCGGTCACCCCGGTTAAAATATCGCATTTTACTCTTTCATTTGAATTTTACTTCGAATTTTGTCGTTCACTGTCCCAGTTTCACAATTGTAGAGTAGCATCGGCTCGTATACAGTTTTAAGTATTTTTATTTTTGTTTTAAGGCTTACTTCCTTTTTCCTAATTGAAATTTCAGATTTTCCATCAAATCGTTGCCCAAATCAACTTATTTTCTTTCCAATGTCGACCATGTGTAAGAAATTACTACACAAATCAAAGAAGCTTGAGATCTTCTTGGCCCATAAACTTGACAGGCCGGAGACTGACTTGAGGCAGATGAGCTGGCATTATACAAGACAACTATATCGTTCATATTCTCGTTTCTTCTTCTTCTTAAGGTGCCGAGACCGCTTGTCGATCGTTGGCTCTCATGTTGCCCAGCATATTAACAATCATTGTCTTATTTACAGCCGCACGAAATAGTTCAGTGCTAGTTTTCCCAAACCATTGGCGTAGGTTTTTAAGCCAAGAAGTTGTACGGCGGCCCACACTTCTTTTTCCCATTATTTTACCTTGCATGACAAGGTGAAGTATGTCATATTTTTCTGGGTGACGCATTATATGACCAAAGTATTCCAATTTGCGCCTTTTAACCGTGTTCACTACTTCGCAACTTTTATTCAAACGTTGCAAAACCCTTTCGTTTGTGACTCTTTCTATCCAACTGATCTTCAGAATACGGCGGTAGACCCACATTTCAAATGCTTCTAGGTTTTTTAAAAGCGATTCTGTCAGTGTCCATGCTTCAACCCCGTAAAGTAGTACTGGGAATATATAACATCGGACCATTCTTATGCGAAGTTCCAAATTTAGATCATGACTGCACAGGATTTTCTTAAATTTCATAAAACTTGTTCTTGCTTTGACAATTCTACTTTTTATTTCTGTATTAGGGTTCCAGCTTTCATTAATATGAGTACCCAGATATACAAGATTACTTACTCGTTCAATTGAGTCATTACCGATTGTTACGTTATAGTTATTATTATTTACGGCTGCCTGTTTACTAATAACCATAAACTTTGTTTTCCTTGCGTTGAGTTTGAGTCCATATATCGCGCAGAATGCCACCATTCGGTTCAATTGAAGATGTTCAAGTGATCCAGTCAGCAACAAGGTGTCATCTGCGTATCTGATATTGTTCATAAGCATACCATTAATGACTATCCCCTCTTTTGCGATTTCCAACACTTCATTTAAGTCTAACAATAAAACACTGAAAACGTTTGTTTTCTATACTTCCACAAAATTTATTATAACTAAGTGACTACAGCTGTTTCGGCGGAGTGCCTTTCTCAAGTGATATAGTTTACAATGTGTTTGCCTTTTTAAGTCTTCAACTGAAGAGGTTGAGGAGTGGGAAGCTGTTTGTCTCGAGTTGGTCATTCAGAATTATATCTGTATTTTTCAGTTTATTAATTTCCATAGATTCTAAAAAAGATAGCTTAAGGCCTTTATTTTGAATATGTAGAATTTGAAACTCTTCATTGAAAGAATGATTATGATCTAGAAGGTGAAGTGCGTATGTAGAAGTGTCTGTTTTTCTATTGTTGAATGCCCTTTTGTGTTCTGCTATCCGTTTGTCAAAAGTTCTGCCAGTTTGACCGATGTACGTTTTCGGACAGTCACCACAAGTTAGTTTGTACACACCACTCTGTAGTTGCTTTCTCCTTCGGCTTTTATTGTTCTTAATATATTTGCTTAAGTTGTTGTTAGTTCTGAAAGCTGGTGTTATTCCTTTCTTTTTTATGTATCTGGCTATCTTTGTTGTTATCTTGCCAGTATATGTGAGAGAGCAGAAGGTACTGGGTTCTTTCTGTGGTGGTGGATACACTAATTTCAGGGCTTTCTTATGGAGTTTTTGGTTTAAAATTTTGTTAACTGTTTGTTCGTTATAGCCGTTGTTTACTGCTATTTGTTTAATGATGTTTAGTTCTATCTCGAAGTTATTTTTTGTCATGGGAATTTCTGTCAGTCTATGTATCATGCTATGGTAGGCTGCTAATTTGTGTTGTGTAGGATGTGATGATGAATTGTGTATAGTTGTGTCAGTATGGGTAGGTTTATGATATACGGAGAATTCATGTTTGTTGTGTAGTCTGGAAATCGTTACATCTAGAAAGTTTATGGAGTTATTCTGTTCTGTTTCTATTGTAAACTCAATATTATTATGAAGTGAATTAATATATGATAGAAATTGGTCAAGTTGTCTGTTAGTTCCTGTAAAGCATACTAGTATATCATCCACGTATCTCCACCAATATAAGAACTGTTTAAATACGGGATGTTTAGAAATTGTTGTTTCAAGTTGGTTCATAAATATATCTGATAGCAATGGGCTTAGAGGATTACCCATAATAAGTCCTGCACTGTTGTTTGTGTATATTTGATTATTGAATTCAAAATAGTCTTGATTTATGCAAATTTCAAGAAGGTGTAAAATTTCAGATGCAATGATCGGATTTGTACTATTATGGTCTAAAAGATTTTTAACTAAAACAAAAGTTTCTGTAGGAGGAACACTAGGAAAAAGATTTTTTACGTCAAATGAAATTAGTCTGGAGTTGTTAGGCAATTGAAAATGTTGTATTTTATTAACTAGTTCTAGTGTCCATCAATTACTTCATTTAAGATTGTTTCAGCGTAAAGATTAAACAACATTGGTGACAATATACAGCCTTGTCGAACTCCGCGCTTGATTTTTACTTCTTCAGAGCACTTATTCGCAACTCTAATACATGCAGCCTGGCCCCAATACAAATTTGCGATTATTCTAATGTCCCTACCGTCCAGACCGGTAGTTTTGAGAATATGTAGCATTTTTTCATGGCGAACTTTATCAAAGGCCTTTTCAAAATCAATCGTGCACATGAAAACGTCATGATTTACATCTCTGCATCTTTGAATTTAAACTTGGGTTGCGAATAGTGCATCACGCGTTCCAAGGCCATAGCGAAAACCGAATTGAGTACTTGAGATTCTTTCCTCAATTTTTCTATATGTTCTTTGATGAATTATTCTGAGAAACGTTTTCAATACATGACTCATTAGGCTGATGGTGCGATAGTCGCTGCATTTTGTGGCTCTGTGTTTTCTTGGTGGTACAACAAATGAGGATTTAAGCCAATCTTTAGGAATTTTTCCGCTTTTGTAGATTAAATTGAACAATTTCGTAAGTATCTTAATGCCCTCGGCACCTAAAAGCTTTAGTGTTTCTACGTAAATCCCATCTGGTCCGATCGCCTTGCCGTTTTTTGCGTTCTTTATAGCGTATTGCACTTCTTCCTTAGTTATTGGAGGACCGCTTATGTCATTCAGCGTTTCTAGTTCGCTTCTTTCATCATCGAATAATTCCTTTATATATTCTGTCCATCGTATTAGTTGACCTTCGATATCGATTATAATTTTTCCGTTTAAATTACACCAATATATTTATTCTACTTTGTAATATAACTTTTTAATAAAAAAAATCACAAATATCAAAAATCAGTTTCAAATATGTCTAATGTAAACAAAAGACTACACAATTTTTTATTATTAAACTAATATGGGTAACGTAAGTATAAATAGCTCTATATTTTGAATGAAAATATATAGATAATATGGGCCGTGTATTTTCAAAAGTTTCATAAATTCACCAAAGATAACATTACAGTTACAAAATTTTGAAGGCGATGAACAGCTTTATATAGAGTAGTTTTGATTTAAGGTTTTTGTTTGCACAGAGTGAGCCAGGCTCAAGAACACAAAGGTTACGGGAATAATATTTAGTAACAAAAAAAAGTAAGTGTAAGGGAAATTGTAAACGATTTTCAAAAAAAAAAAACAAAAAACCGAAACGCCCACACCGGTAAATTTTGATCGGTATTAAACTCAAAAGTTAAATTTTTTGTGGTTAGCAAATTTAGAAAAAACAACAAGTTTTTCCTTTGGTTTAATTTTTGTTTAATGTAATTTTTTTTGAGCGACTTATTACTTTCATTTGAGTTACTTATTATTCCGGTTATTACTTTTTAGTGTTTTAAATAAACAATTTCTATCATTAATGTTTACTTCCTTCCCATTTAAACCATTAAATACATACAGAGTCTCAAAAAACATAGGTACAAAATAAAATTCTCCGAATTTTTTTTGGATTATTTTTGACAATTTTGAATGTCGTGACAACTGAATTATGCATTTAAATTATATTAATGTCGGACTGGTATATTATTGGACAAATAATGACATGCTTTGTAAGTCAGTTATAGTTATTAAGGTACCAAGGGTATTATAAGGATAATAACGCTTGAGGTTAATGGTGTATATACCGAGGGTCTTTGGCCCGAGGGATATAAGTTGTCCGAAAGCGTTATTATCTTTAATACCCGTGGTGCCTTCAACGTTTAATGTCCGACTAAATTATTCTTTAAATGCAAAAAATTTGAATGAATTTTGAATTAAATAATTTTCAAATAAGTGCAATTACCAGCAATAGTCGTAACGTAATTGTAATAACCATAGTTTTACTTACGTTGTTATTTGTCAACTTGACACTATTTAACTAGTTATTTAAATTTATTGCCATAGGGCGTTATTTTTCAAAATAACGCCCCAGGGCATTATATCATACTTAACTGACTTCGAAATCATGTCATTATTTGTCAAATAATATACCAGTCGGACATTAAATAATAATATGATATATTTTCGTAGGGCATTATTTTTAAAAATAACACCCCAATAAGGCCTATTAAATGTTGTCAAGTTGACAAATAACAACCTATACAAGTAAAACTATGGTTACCATAACTACGTTATGACTATTGCTGGTAAATTTACTTATTTGAAAACTAATTAATTCAAAATCCATTCAAATTTTTTGCCTAAAAAGAATTTTTGAACGCACCACGGGTATTATGGATAATAACGATTTCGGTCAACGTATATACACATTTATAAACACCATTGACCTCAAGCGTTATTATTCTTATAATACCCTTGGTACCTCAATAACTATATTGTTATAACTCCTTAGTTTGCTGTGTTCCATTGAGCCTGGTGCAAACTGGTCACTTTAGATATCAAAATAGGCTTTCAGAAGGCCTGCCTTCTGCATTTGGGTAATCATAGAATTTATGAAGCATTTAACAAGATGTATAACTTATTTTTAACTACTAATTTTTTGATTATTTAATATAGAAAGTAATTGACAATAGTGGCAGGATAAAGTATTTGTAGATAGCTTAATTAGTTTATAATAATTACAGATTTTACTTAAGGGGGTAGGCGCAAAATCTTGGTCCAATGCTATTTCTATACATTAATTTTTTTCGAATCCTGAGAAAACTAATATGTGTTTTTGAAAAATTTAAACGCAAAATCAAAGATTACCTACATTATTACCGAAAATTCCTGAAAATTTCCATGTTTATTTTAATAAGTTACAGGGGTGAGAAAAAAAAGAAAATTTAGTGTCATTTTTAATTTCAAATATTTAATTCAAAAAGAACTTTTTGTTTATTCTAAGGGACTTTATGCCCTCGGTAATAATGCATTCTTTCATTCTGCGTTCAAATTTTTCAAAAATATTTATCAATTTTCTTAGGATTCGAAAAAAAATAATGCATTTAAATATCATTGGACCAAGATTTTGCGCCTACCCCCTTAAGTATTTTATGATCTTATAATGTGTGTTATTCAGCTGAGGTTATTTTCGAATAAACGATGGTTCTTAAATAGATCTTTACAATGTAACTTTTGCTTTTCTTTAAATTTTCCAAGTATTTATTTAATTAAATATTAGTTTGCCATTTTAGAAAATTCCAAAACAAATTTAGTAACTTTCAAATTACTATCTGTCCACAAAAATGGGGATACTCTAAAAATTAAAGTAATTTCTTATTCTTCTTTTAGTCCGTGTATTTCACCTGTTTATCTGTTGTTTTCTTCGAGCATGTAGAAGAAGCGGAACTCGTGGCAAATGTGAGCTTGCCGTACCGTCACAAAACAATGATTTTTGTAAAAACCAAAGGTATTCAACTCGGAATCAAACCCGAATTCTCCAGGCAATGATATTCTACAGGTCTGGCAAATATGCCGAATCCTACGGAGTGAATAATACCAACGTGGTAAAGCTAACATACATTTTTTAAATAGTAGTGTTTTCTTCTCATAATTTAATTCTTAAAATATCAAGTTTCATACTAATATACAGTATATTAACACCCTGTATATAAGGAATACAAAGAAGGAAAAAAAATAATTATGTAGAAAAAAAATTAGGTTCTAGTTTTCAAATTAAGTTTAAGAATAATCATTGACGAATATTCGTATACAGGGTGAACTACAAAAGAAAATTACGATTTTCTCATATTTATAAATGTACAACCCTATTCAAAATATTTCGTTTATCATATTCTTTCATTTCTATGAAGAATTCCGTATATACCTAAACTCATTACTTTCCGAGATATTTTAAGTTTTCCTTTTTCTCAGTAGACATAACTTCTTTTTTTCAGCCTGTCTGCCTCCACTCCTGGATAAAGCCTCCCCATGAGTTATCCTCCACTCTTCTCTGTTTTGTACTATTTAGTACCAGCTTCTCCCCACTTTTTTTTTGATGACATGTATGTCGTATATCCATCATTTTTGTGATCTTCATCTGCTATGACTGGACTCGTGTGGTCTCCAATATATAGTCCGCCTAGAAAGTATCCGGAATTTTATATTTCCCTTTTGGAACATTACAAAAGTAATGCATCAAGTAGGTTGTGCCAATAGTAGGTTATGGACAAAATCGCATGAACACCATCCGTCAAATATTGTTGTTTGTAAACAGACTTAAGATTTGTGAAATAATGTCGCAAGTAGAAAAAAGAAAAGTGGTGGAATATTTTTATAGAAAGGGTGTCCGAAACGTTAAAAAATTAGTGCAATTGACTGAACTCAAAAAAGTGCAGTGAATGAGACAATAAAGAGGAAAGAAATGGCATAGATATGAGACATATACCAGTTTCGGAGAGACCGCGTAAGATTCGCGGAAACAATTTAAATGCTTTAGTGGCTTTAGGACGACAAAATCCGCGCCTAAGGTTTCGAAAATTAGCGAACAGATTTGGAAATCAACGAAGAATAAAAGTGTCCAAAAACTGTCCGCATGTCACTGAAAAAGCAGGGGTACATATCAAGGAATCCAAAAAAATCCCTACAATGACACCTCTGCAAAGGCAACGAAGAATAGATTTTTGTCAACGTTTTCGAGAAGATAATTTTAATAATGTCTTTATATCTGATGAAAGTTGTTTCCAGCTTGGTGCAAATCATCTAAAAGTCCTATCAAGAGAAAATGTTACCATTTAAATTTCCAAATTTCCCACTAAAATAATGGTTTGGGGAGCAATATCTCAACGTGGTGCTACAACTCTCTGTATAGTTAATGGTACTGTTGTGATAGTGAGAAATATTGTGACATCCTAAATGGTTTTCTTCTTGAAACGGCTCATGTTTTATATCCAGAGGGGTGACGTTTTCAGCAAGATAATGTAAGATGCCATACTTCTGCTTATACTCAAGCTTGGATGTAAGAACACGAATTGGCAACAATTCCGTGGCCAGCAGCATCTCCAGATCTTAGCCCCATTGAAAACATGGGGACTGATGAAGATTGAAGTGGAACGAGCAGCGCCACGAGATAAAGAAGGTTTAATTCAGTCAGTTTTACAGGCCTGGAACACCATTACCGAAAATTATGGCCGTGACCTAGTTTCGGGTGTACCTGGACGTTTAGTTAAGTGTTTAGATTTAAATGGAGGTTTTATGAGTAAATGAGATGATTTATTTGTTGAAATTTTATATTTCAAGTGATAGAAATAAACACCGTAAAATTATAATTCTGCTTTCTTTTTTCCGGATACTTTCTAGACGGACTATACAATGTTTCTCGTCTACTTTCGTTATTTTGTCGTGCCACTTGTCCTACCTAGTTCCATTTCATTTGCGCAATTCTTCCTAATAACTACTAGTAGTTATTAATTACCCTGTAGAACTCGGAATATTATCCAAGCCTAGAGACTATCAGTGCCTAAATTTTTTATAAATAATTTCTTTGGATATTCTGTACCATAATGAAGTTATCGACTAATATCGCACTAAAAACTCACCCTGTATATATGGGCAATTCCTCAAGTGTCAAGTGACATGTTGGTGATACAAATTTTGACGATTTATTGAAAAACTATTATGGACTTTTCTATGAAATTCGTCGAATGTTTTTGTTTAGAAATTGAAGGTGGTGTAGGTAAAATAATAAAAAAAATTTATCACGAATAACTTTTTATTTTACTTTAAGAATACGAAAGTCTTTTGCTAAAGTTTATTTTTGAAATATTTGATGTATAGGAATGTATTGATTCAACATGTTTAAATAATAAAATAATGTTTAAAAACTTTTGGTTTCAAGTAAATTTTATATTTTATAGATTTAACTCGTAAATCTAAATTAGAAGAGATTAGAAAAGTGAAGTAAGGAGCTGTTCTAGGCCTTCAATTTTTAGATAAGTACTTTTGTACCTAATCTTCACTTTAATAATAATAATAATAATAATAGAAAAATTTGAACTTAGGAGATGATACACGAGTTCCTCTTGCCGTGACGATCTCTTATCTGCTGCAGGTGCTGAAAAAAAAAAAGAAAAGTGAGTCAAGAAAAGGCAACAAACTCAAAATTTAATATAAAAATATATTAAGAGTGCAAGCGCAAATATTTTACGGCTATCCCTACTTTTTCTTTCTTTACACGGCCAATTACATGCAGTAAAATTCTCACTGGTATGGATATGTAAACATTACTACTTGACAATATCATCATTAACTTTAAAGAGATGGCTTTTGAATGTTCTTGGATAACTGTTACTTGTATAATTATAATATAATTATTAATTCAGTTAATTAATATCATTATTTCATTCATATGAGATTCTGACCAATAGAAAGCTACAGAAATCTGAATTAAATCGATAATTTTTGATAATCTCCCGTCGTTAAGTATGATGCCCTTCGTTGCTACGAAAAAATACATTCAGTGACATTAATGACAATTAATGTTTTAAAAATTATAAAAGTGATGACTTTCAATCGTCAAATATTTATAAAAACTGTGTGTTTAATGGTACTTACATAAATAAATTACAATAAAATTTTGGTTTTGAACAGTTTTATTAATGAAATAATCGCAACAAATTGCACTCGACCTCTGAAATTAATATAGAATTTTTGCTCTCGTGACACTTTGACATAATTTCACTCGCCTTCGAATTGTAAAAACCTCGGAGGTGTAACCAGAGAAGGTTCCCATTGTTTTTAATCTGGTAGGATGCAGAGTAATATTTTTTGATGTTGTTTTATGTGCTATTAGATCGAAAACTTAGTCTTTTGCTAGCAGTTGTCGCTAGGGCATCCCTGCCATTTCGTTCGTTGCAATCCGTCACTGCACGCAGGGGTTTGTCCTGGTTGGGCCAGAGAGAGCAGCATATGTGCCTGCTAATGAGAGACTAATGTTTCGAAATCGTTAGAGGTGCTTGCTGCACTCTTTGATTGAATTATAATAATGATGAGGCTGTATTTTCGTGTTGCAACGAAATTGAAAATGGTTTATTTATTTTTGATTTACATGTTTACTCCGATTGGAGTACGAAGGGAACCATTCTCGTTGGAACTTTACCGCGCTGAGCAGATGAGACGTGAATTATAAATTGTAAAATTCCCTCATCTTCCTTAGTCTCAGCATCCGTTATGGCTTGCAAATTGTAGAAGCCTCGGAGGTGTAACCAGAGAAGGTTCCCATTGTTTTCAATCAATTAGGATGTAGAGTAACATTTTTTAATGTTGTTTTATGTGCTATTAGATAGAAAACTTTTTCTATCTAGAAAGTCTAGAAGTCTTTTTCAATAACCTAATTATCTATACAGGGTGTTCAAGAAAAAAAATGTTTAATTAAATTAATTGACAAAAAAGAAGAATGTTTGTAATTTATTTTACTGCTGTCACAAATAAGAAAAAAATGTTTTTTGATAAATAAACATTGCTTTTAGCTTAATTTAAATGATCCAGCTGCCACCTATCTGCCTCTTGGTAGGTTGAACAAATAAACATTTATCAAATAAACATTTTTTTGTGTCAGCAGTTGAATGTATTTTGAGTTAAATAAACTACATACATTCTTCTTTTTGTTTCAATTAATTTAATTCAAAATAATTTTTCTTGAACACACTGTATACATAAATATGTCAATATTAATATTTCTGAATAGAGAATTGAATAACCTTTCAAATGAGAACCGAGCACACGAACGCTATTCCCTATCTAAAAATAAGAGGTGGGGGAAGTGGAAGGGAGGGGGTTGACAAATGACAGATGTTTGTACCGTAAAAATGTGTCCCCCTTAGATCAAAAATTGACCTGTTTCGTCATTTCCTTAAAATCTAATAAATACTGCCAAATATCAAGGTGGACTGTTTTCTTTGGCCCATACTCAGGGCCGTCTTAAGCATACACGGCGCCGGGGTGCAAGACTCATCTTTGCGCCCCCTTTTGTTAGATGATTATATAGGTTATAGGTACGCTAAAATTAAAACTTAATTATGTTTGCTTTCTTTATTTATAATATTTAAAAAACATGGTTTCAGAATTCAAAAAAGAACAATCTTATAACACTATATTTAGGTATATCTACTTTTTTTGGTTTTTAAGTTGGCAAAGGTTTTTATTACTACGGTGATATGGTTCATTTCACCAACATACGACTGTTTTGGATTATCGCGACAACAAATATTAAATTTCAGTGTGCAACATAAGAAGTACGAAAGTAAATGGCTCTAATAAATTATTTCCATAAACAGCAATGTAATTTGCAATTTGCAAGATCTGACTAAACAACTATTAAAACTAATACAAAAATAATAGAACAAAACAAAATACCACAAGAATGGAGATCAGGCATCCTAATACCTCTCTTTAAAAAAGGAGATAAATCGGACCCGGAGAATTACACATTAGAATTAACAACCAAATTCATAACAAACAAACTGAATGAAATTGTAACATTAGCAGAAGAACAACAAGGTTTTACGTCGAAAACATCATGCATCGACGATATATTTATAATGAAGCAAGTTCAAGAGAAATCATTAGATTACAACAACGGCATATTTATGTTTTGTGGATCTTAAGAAAGCATTTGACATGGTCAAATTAAAGGACGTTATCCATTTGTTATACTCAAGAGAGGTACCTCTAGGAATAATTGAATGGGTCCGTCGAATAACGCTGTAAGCGCCAAGGCGTTGTAAGTTTAAGTTTGCCATTGATATAATTTTAAAACTTCTTTTCCGGTTTCTTAAAAACGAGTGATGTGGCGCTTACAACGTTATTCGGCGGACCCATTCAATTAAAACGATCTAAAACATCTACCAGAACAACACAATAAAAGTAAAAGTAGAAGATGAACTAACTGACCCAATTGAAGCTGGCAATGGAATAAGACAGGGGGATTCCTTGAGTACTTCATTGTTCAACCTGATCATGGATGAAATAATAAAATGGTTATAACAGCAAATCCAGTAATATATACATTGGAGCTGAAGGATTAGATAATAGAACAAGTGATGGAGTTGAAATATCGAGGCATCACACTATCTAGTTATGGAAAACTCGAAAAGTGGAAGGTGAAGTGACTAGAGCAAACAGAGCCGCAGGCTACTTGCACGACACAATTTGGAGAAATAAATGTTTCGGAAAAGACATGAGAGGCAGAGGTTACAAAACAGTCATCAGACGAACAATGACATACGCGGTAGAAACAGAGAGAAAAAAAAAAGATTGTTCGAAACAGCGGAGATGAAAACCTAGGGACCTCTGTCCCATAGGTACCTAAGACTCTATGGGACAGAGCTAGAAGTACAGCTATACGACGGAGATGCAAGATGGATAACATTAATAGCTGGGTAAGAAACAGAAGAATATAATAGAATGACCACAAAAGCCGAACGACAACAAATACAATAGTAAGGACGGCGAGAGACGGTTCCCCAATAGGAATATGATCAGTGGGAAGACCACGAAAACGATGTAACGACAACTTACTGGTACATTGGAGGCACATTGAAAAAAAAAAGACACAGCCATGTCTATGCATAAAGAAGAAGAAGAAGGTATATTAATGAAGAATGAAGTCCTGAGACAGTGAAAGAAGAGGTGCAATGGAAAAGGACTACCGATATGAGATACGACGCTCTACACGTTGTACTATGCAGATGACCAAGTTGTAATTGCACAGGAAAAGGAAGATTTTGAGAACCTGAACTTGGAACAGGACACAATTGTAACTTACAATGAATAAGTATATCTGGGACTAAAACTAACGAGTACAGAACGGAACGAAGCAAATAATAAAGAAAGGATAGTAAAGGGAAGACAGGTGATAGGAGCGCTGAATTCGGTACTATGGCAAAAAATATAAGAATAGGAAACAAAAAACGAATTTACAACACAATAACAAAACCAGTATTAACCTATGGAGCTGAATTCTGACAATTAAAGAAAAAATACATCGCTAAATTACTAGCCACTGAGATAGATTTTTGGAGGAGGTTAGCAAGATGATCTAGACTAGAGTACATAAAAAATGTCGACATTAGACAACAAATGGGAATAGAAAGAATAATCATGGATGACATCGAAAGACATGTATGGTACGGATTCGGAAGACGAATGGAGGAAAGATGAATCCCAAAATAAGTGTTAGAATGCCCCCCCCCCACAGAAAAACGAAAACAAGGAAGACCAGCAACTACATGGAAAAAAGGCGATGTCGGAAAGAAATCTAAGAGAGGAAGACTGACACAATAGAAAGGAGCGGCGATTAGGAATCGAAAGAGATATAAAGCTATAAAACCGGTTTAAGGGGAACGGAGCAAAATGCCAAATTTTGACAAATGTCAAAATTTTCATGTGTTTTAAATGTATTCATTTTTTTCGAATCCTGAGAAAACTAGAAGTATTTTTGAAAAATTTAAACGCAGAATGAGAGACTACTTTATTCCCGAGGGCCGAAAGTCTTTTAGGATAAATAAAAAGTTTCTGTTGAATGAAATGTTTGCAATTAAAAATCACACTCAATTTTCTCTTTTATTTTCACCACTGTATATTTTCCATAATATTTGCTAAATGTGAAGTAAACTCGCCACAAAAGAGATTCAAAATTCAAACTGTATCAAAGTTACTCTTTTGTGGCGCGTTTTACTTCAAATTTAGCAAATATTATGGAAAAATCTTTTAAAATAAAACTAGAAGTTTGTTTTGCATCAAAATGAAAATACATTTTCGCGCCACGTAATACTCATATCAGCTCTTTTGTAGCTGGAATATTGTATGCGCCACTCATTTTTACGGCGTTTAGCGGTTTTTTATTCTTGTTACTCTATATAATAATAATTCTAAAAGCTGAAGTGTCACCAAGATTTTCCAGTGTTTCTTAAAATGATCTTAAATTATATAGTTTATCAACACTTAAAAGTAAATGTCACATAAACCGATTTATTCGGAAATTCTGTACTAAACTAACCCTTAAAGTGCTTTTTTGTTTAGGATTGCCGTAAAAAGTGTTGAAAACCTTGCGAAATGAAAACATTATTACATTCTTAACGATTTTTACTTTTGGAATCCTAATGAAAAATTTACGTTTGTAACCTTGACCAACCTAACTGCGTAGGACTGGAAAAAAGACGAAAAAATCCGTTTTCTGATTATCTCTGGCGCGTACTTTACGAGATACTGTAAGATCGAATTATAAAAAGAATGACACAAATTGCCGTTGGCATGAAAACAAGTATAATTGCATAAAGATCATAATTATGATCTCATTATTTAAGAAACCACTAATATTTTTATATTTTATTATATTCGTGCTTTTTTGCATCAATTTTCAATATAGGTACAGGGTGACCGGATAAAAGCGAAATATACTTATCATCAGAAACTACAACAAAGAAAATATTTTTCTGATAGTCTTGTCGCCAGTGGGGGGTACAACGGCCTCCTTACTTCAGATGGACTTACCCAAGTTCTTTTTATGTATTTTGACCCGTAGAACATGAATTTTTTGGGTAACAGTTGATCCGGATGTCGATAAGATTGTTATAAACAAAGAACTTGAGGAATCACATAACAGCGATTTTTCGAAAAACAAAACACTTTTTTGTATTTTTTGGGCCATTTTAAGTAAAAAATGTTTTTACAAGTCTTTTCGTACATAGTTTTCGACATAAACGCGGTTGAACTTTAAAAAAATCGAAAAATTGCAATTTTTGAACCCGAATAACTTTTGATTGAAAAATAAAATAGCAATTCTGCTTACCGCATTTGAAAGTTCAAGTCAAATTCTATCGGTTTTGATTATTTTCATTGCTAAAAATTAATTAATTTTTTTATTGTTAAACAAAGCTATAAACACAAAGTGCTTGAATGATGTTTTCAATGCATTTCTCATTTGAAATCAAACGAGTAGGCGGACATACAGACAATTTCTACGTAGATTACGTACATTAAAACGCATGCTTTGGGCACGGGAAACACTATGTGTTTATAAGCTTTGTTTAACAATAAAAAAATTAATTTGTAGCAATTCAAATGATCAAAACCGATAGAATTTGACTTGAACTTTTAAATGCAGTAAGCAGAATTGCTATTGTATTTTTTAATCGAAAGTTATTCGGATTCAAAAATTGCACTTTTCCGATTTTTTGAAAGTTCAACCGCGTTTATATCGAAAACTATGCATCTTATGAAAAAACTTGTAAGAATATTTTTTGCTGAGAATTGCCCAAAAAATACAAAAAAAAATGTTTTGTTTTGCGAAAAATCTCTGTAATGTAATTCCTCAAGTTCTTTGTTTATAACAATCTTATCGACACCCGAATCAACTGTTACCTAAAAAATTCGTGTTCTACGGGTCAAAATACATAAAAAACTTGGGTAAGTTCATCTGAATTAAGAAGGTCGTTGTACCCCCCTGGAGACAGGACTATGATATTTTAGATTTTTTTTTACTTTTACCCCTAAACATAATAATTATCACCCCAATATTTTTAATGATAATGAGAGTGAAATAAAAACATTATGGACAAGAACGACGCAAGTGATGGCTCAGCCTACGATGCCCAATCCAGCACATCTGGTTCACTCTCACTTCATACTCCACAGAATAAGCCTACTGAACATCATTGTCATAAAAGCATACGAGAGACTCCTACGAAATTTTTAAAAATTGTGTTACCACTGTCAAAATGTGATGCTCGTGACGTAATGAAAAACAAATAGAATGCTCAACTTTTGAAAACTCCTGAAAAAGTCGAAGCTAAGAAGGACAAACGAGCAATAAAAATTACAAATCAGAAGACATTTACGCTTCGAAATCCAGCTAAAAATAAGATCTTACTAGAAGCAGAATTTCAATCATCTGAAGGCGAGTGAGACAAAAAAATTTTCCGATGATGAAATCGTAAATAAGGACGATTTCATCGAATGTGTAGTAAGTGTTAACGTCGACGACTATGTAGTGGTTCAGTTTCCAAGAAAGAACAAACCATTATATTATGTGGACGTAGACATTCGCATTAGTCATAAATGCTTTTAGGAAGAATTTCAGGAAGATCATGCACGGATGCAGTTTTTGTAATATGACAAATGAAAGGAAAGTGCCTGGAATAAAACAAACCAGCATATATGTGCCTGATATATTTGAAGAAAGCGTTTGATAGAGTGAAAATTCGGGAAGCGATACAATTATTATATAAAAAGCGAATATCACTGGATTTAATAAAAACCATTGAGAATATAAAGATAGCAAAACTATCGTAACCTATCAAGTATGAAACTGGCATTAGACAAGGAGGTTCGCTGAGCCCATTAATATTTAATCTGATAATGGATGAAATCATAAAGAAAGTTAAAAAAAGAAAAGGATATAGAACGGGAGAAAAGGAAATAATGATAATCTGCTACGCTGACGACGCCATAATAGCCGAAAATGAAGATGACGTACAAAGATTAATTAATGAATTCGAAGACACGGCTCTCATATACAACATGGTGATCTCAACAGAGAAAACTAAGTCGATAGTAATATCAGCGGAACCGAGACAATGTAAATTGGTCGTAAATAACAAAATAATAGAACAAGTGACGGAAACGGAATACTTGGGAATAAAACTGTGAAGCTACGGAAAAGTGGAAGAAGAAGTACAAAAACAACTGAACATGGCGAACAGATCAGCAGGATGTCTCAACAACACAATCTGGAGAAACAAATACCTCACAACGGAAACGAAAACCAGGATATATAAATCAACAATAAGACCGATAATGACGTACACTGCGGAAACAAGAGTAGATACGACGAAAACACAAAGACTGCTGGAAACAGCAGAAATGACAGTCTTACGCTCAGTGGCGTAGCTAGGGTGGGGCGGAGGGGGCGGTCCGCCCCGGGTCACCCGTTCGAAAGTGACACCCGGAAGACCTCATCACAAAAGAATGAAGTGTTAATTTGTAACTTTACTTTACAATTAAAATACAATTCGATATTATTTTGTGAACACACGAAATTGAGAAAAGTCGAGGTCAAAGAGACATTTCCTGGATTTTTTCCGTTAAAATGAAAAAAAAAACAGTTAATCTCTGTAATGAAATTCTAAAGAAGCTTGAAATTGATGGTTTAGATATTATGAAGTGCCGTTCACCGGGATACGATAATGCAGTTGGTATGAGCGGCTTACATGGAGGAATACAAGCTATTATTAAAGCAAATAACAAAAAGGCCACCTTCATTGGATGTATTGATCATTTAATGAATTTATATAGCCAGCACTCCTTTGCTCAAAACACAGCTTGTGTAACATTTTTCAGTGTAGAGGCAATTTTATTTTTTGTTTTTGCTTCCACTAGCTGATGGGAAATGCTTATTAAACACAGCAAAGCATCTGTTAAACGACTTTCCTCAACTCGTTGGAGTGCTCACTATATTGCAATTAAAGTATTGGCAAAACATATTGATACCGTTGTTGCTTTAATTGAGGAATGGTGCCATCAACAAGAAAATTTATACACCAGAGGTGCTGCACATAACCTTATAACTGCTGTGGATAACTTCATATTTTTTCCTTGTGATCTTTTCTTTTGGAATTATGTACCTACTAAGAGAAAGAGGGGCACTTCGTCTTTATATTGAAGAAAAACGGTGGTCATATTATATGTAGATAAAGCAATAGATTTGGCCACGAGAATACATGAGGATGATAATATTCCCACCGAAAACCGAATTCTACGTCAAAAACGAATGGATGTTGAGTTCGCTACCGATACAGGACTCACTCTTCGAGACGAACTTCAAAAGGATATGTTGGAATGTTTTAACCTATTCAATGTTTACCTCCATACCAAATCAAAGTCCATTCATGATGTGGCTTCATTGTTCGAGGTTGTGCAGACACACACTTTGCTTTTTGCGAACAGTGAACAGTTGAAATTAGCTGTTTCAACAGTTTGTGACTTTTATCATCAAGAGGTATTAGAAGCATATCACCTGCTAGAAATACCAAGGATCAGAAGACATCATGGGACTTCATGGAATCCCTCCCAAACTGAACTGTCGTATTAAAATTGTTTATGACCATTTGTGTATCAGTTGCTTCATGTGAAAGAAGATTTAGTACGCAAAAATTAATCAAGAAATACTTGCGAGCAACAATGACGCAAACAAGGCTAACTAACCCCGGTTTATTAACTGTTAAACATGAATAAACACAAAACATAATTATGTATAGAAAATGTGATTTCAGACTTTTCCGCTAGTAAAGCTAGAAAAAATGATATTTTAATTCTTAAGTTTTTCATTACCCAAAACATACGTTATTCGGCTTTATTCGTTGATTTTAGTCTTTATTTTTAAGATTTGGGGCGACACCATCGATTACCACCCCGGGTGTCACCCATGCTAGCTACGCCACTGCTTACGCTTACGAAAAATATCAACCCAAACTCTAAAGCGCGTGATACACGCGCAATCTTTAAATACGCGGGTTTAAAGATCGCGGACTTACTCGGCTCGCCGTCGGTGATACACGGCAGACTTAAAGTACGCGGTTTTAAAGATCGCGGTCGCCGTCGGTAGCAAAAAATTTAGAAACTGTCCTCGTGGTTAAATTTTTTATTTTCTGTGTACCTAATTTTGCTGAAATCTTATGTTTTTTAGTAGAGTTTGATTATTTTTTTGGTCAGGTTTTGTTAAATAGAAGAATAATTTGATTTTTTATAAGTGTGGTAAGCGGTCAAAATCATGATGTGAAGTATAGCACTTGTTTTTGATCTATTTTAATTTAATACAAGGTAGGCATAAACAAACAAAATATCATAGATAAGATGGTAATATTTTCATCAGGAGGATAAAGCAGCATATAAATAATTAGGTTTACTCAAAAACAAATAATCAAAATAATTTAGTATAGCTTAAAATAGTGTTTTACAGTTTTCTCAAAACTTATAAAATGTAACTTGTCTCCTTTCAATAATAAACGATTGAATTATTTCTAGGCAATTTGCTTAATTAGTGAAAATATAAGTGTAACTTTAAACCCAATAACATGATGGCTCGAGGCTCGTGGCTCGTGGCAGTGATACACGTACGGGTTACGAGTAAGATTTCAAACTTGTTGAATCGACGGCGTACTTACTCGGCGGACTTAAAGTACGCGTACTTGCAGTGATACACGTGCGAAAAAGGTCGTCGAGCCATAAGTTCGCGTACTTGCCCGCGTGTGTATCACCCCTTTAAGAGACAGAGTAAGAAGTGAGGAAATACGAGCTAGATGTGGTATAGAAGAAATAAACATATGGACCAAAAGAAGAAAAATAAAATGGAATCAACACATAGAAAGAATGACAGAAAATAGAATAATACGAATAGCAAGAGACAAATCGCCAAAGGGAAGAAGATCATTGGAACGACCGAGGAAAAGATGGTCGGAAAATGTCAATTGAGGCTAAAAACCGAAATAAAACAGGCATTGTGCCTATTTATAAAGTAGGAAGAAGAAGAAACTAAACTAAGAAACTAAATACCTACTCATAGGAACTGAGCTATCCAATATCGAACTAGAGGATAATGAACAAATCACATCCTGTAGTGAATACACGTACCTGGGAGTAATCTTCGATAGAACGGGAAAACACGATGAGGAAATAAAGAGAAGGGTAACACAAGCTAGAAGAACAATTGGCTGCCTAAATGGAATACTTTGGAGCTCCGAAATAGGAATACAGCGAAAATACAATATCTATGAAACACTTATTAAAAGCAGCCTAATTTACGCAGCAGAAACTTGGAGAATAACCAAGAACAACTGTAGAAGCTGTAGAAATGGATGTGTTTAGAAGATCGTTAGGTATATCCCGTAGGGAAAGAGTTCGAAATGAGGAAGTAAGACGACGAATTGGAATAGATGGTTACTTAACAACAGACATTGAGAGGAAACAGTTGATTTGGTATGGTCATGTTCAAAGAATGGAAGACACAAGATTGCCCAAAAAGATCATGCAGTGGGTACCACCAAACCGCAAAAAACGAGGAAGACCCAAAAAGACATGGAAAGAAGGGGTAACCAAAGCAATGAGTACAAGGGATCGTAGAGATGGCCAATGGGATGATAGAAGGACGTGGAAGTTAGGCATCGGACAACGTCGAAAGACGTTCTAAAACCGATATATACATACAGGAAGAAGAAGAAGGAAGATAAATGCATTTGGTACGAGAGAGGCTTTGTTCTCAATATAGGGGAGAACCGCTATGAAACGGACGGTTCTTGAAACGGACAGTTCCCGTATGTCCTAAGTGATTGAACGACAAAGAAATTTACAGTAACATTTGGCAACACTGTGCTAAGCCCACGCTACCACCGAAATTGTGCTTCAAAGTAGTTACTAGTTTGTCCGCGACAAAAGTTTTATTATTATTCACTTCAAAAGTAAATTATTTGTGAGAATATCGAACTATGTCACAGGTAAGCTATTGAAATTTAATACATTTGGGATTATGGGTTTTAAAACTAGTTTACTAAGGAAGATAATAATTGCGGTAGAACTTTTAAAATGCTGTTTGACTCGGATTTTTTCTTGATATTTTGAGGTTAACTGGTTATGGTGTTGAAGTGGACCCAACAAGGTGTGTAGAAAAGGACGTCCTTTTCATTACTACTTCTTATCCGTTTCAAAGCGCCGTGACAAAGCGTCGAAGACATCGGCGTTGTCAAAATGTTGGAAGACGGATATCTGTTTTTTTATAGTTTGCAAATGAATGAATTTTTTCTTCGTGATACCATACTAACTAATCAAATTTTACTCATGCTGTGAAATGCAGCTAGCTATATGGTTAAAGCAGGCCAACATCTAATCTAAGCAAATGTAAAGAATACTGTACAATTACAATGTATGTAAATATTCGAAATTATTAAAATAATTTCAGAGTTGTGGACTGTATTATAGGGTGTGGTTCAAATCAATTATCTTATATAGATAATATCTAATTAAATTTCTAAAAAATCTTACCAAAATCACTGTCACATTCACCCGAGCTATTCAAATAAGTAAGTAAGAAAGAGAGAGAGAGTTTTTTCGACGTCTGTTGCCTTTGGGGGTCAACAGTCAAGAGAGAGAATCTTCCGTTTGCAGTTCCAAAATGTCTGTGTATCTGAAGAAGTGTGGAACTGGGTGGAGTGTAGGAATTATTATACAGATTTAGTTTAAATAATTATTTAAAATTATCGAATTAAGATTATCGAATGATACAGCGAAAAATGAATGAACAATCATTAGCTAAGTCGTGATTTAAGCTAAATACGACGCAAAGTAAGAAATAAAGTATAGTTACCATGTCGTTTACCTGTAATTGGACGGCGGATGGGATCATTGCAGCGTGCGTGGGGGTCTGAGGGGGCCCCGGTTGAGAAGGCAAAGATTGTCGACGACGCCGGCGCAGAGCGGGGCTCAAGTTATATTTAACTTTTGCCTGAGCTAGAAGTTCCTTGAATACTTTGGTGATATTAACGTTATCCTTAGCTGACGTTTCTACGAATCCGTTTTCCCAGTCCACGGTGATGACCGATTCCGTTGTCGCTGTATCGATCTGAAACAAAAATAATTGCATATTTAAACCTCTACAGGAACAAGAAATGATTGGCTAAGTATGCTATTATTAATGAAAACATTCAAAATAATATAATATAAACGACATAAGCATAAATAGTTACCAAAACAGCCTATTTATACTTAATTGCAAAGCACTTGCAGCCGGTCAGCAACGGCCCCCATAGCTTTTCAAATTTTTTTCATGAATTCCTATGATGTGAATGATATTTTGTATATGACAAAATTTTTGTTCAAGCATTTATTGCTGAGTTAGTAATATGAATGGTGGCTGAGATACATTGCTCTGAGTACTAAATTAATTAGATGTACATATAATAAAATACCTTCATTCTCACTATATTATATTTTAATTTCAACGGTGTTCGATTTATAATATAACAATGGTACACCGTAAACAAATAATATATCACGACCTACAGTACTATTTTTTCATTGCACGACTTACGATTAACCTGGGATGTTATTGTTGCTGTATAAATACAATGTTAGATTACAACAGACTTGAGTTCGTTACAGTTCAATGTCAATCATACGTACACATCTGATGTCAAGTAAACTATATCCAGGGTATTAATAAGGTTTTTTCCATGACACTTCAACAGCCAGGATACTGAAGCGTTTTTTCGACAGGTAATACCTATAAGTGCAAATCCTGCCTAGGATATGGCCGCCATTTTTATTTATAAACAATTTTGTGTCAAAAAACGGCCTTTTTTCCTTTTTTTTTCAAATCAATGGAAAACAGTGAAATTAATGGTTTTTTAGTATAAACATCTTTGAGAGTATGAAAAATGCTTTAAAATGGCGTATTTTATATATATTATATATTATATAATATAATGGCGAAAATAGGTCGAAATTGCAAAAAAAATTAATTTCGCAATAACTATTGTAAAAATTAGTCTACTGCTTTGAAATTTTCGTCAAATGGGTTCTTTGGTGCTTAATATGTTATAAAAATTTCAAAGCGATTCATTCAATTGTTTAAATTTTATTCAAATTGTTTATCCCAGAGAGCATTTTTTTGCAATAACATAAGTCAGGAAGAAATGATGTTAGAACCATTCCACAGGTGTCAAATGAAATAGCATGAGCTATGCATTTATTGCAATTGCAAAAAAATGCATTTATTGGTAATAAGTAATTATGCAAAAGTATCGTCATTCTTTGCTTATAAACTTTTTATTTTTTTACATGATAAATTATGTATATTTATTACAATTTTTTATCAATTATTATATAAATAACATTACTTAGTAGTTGTGCACCTAAAACAGGGTAAACAAATAGATTTTTTTGAAAAAAGTTATTCAAAAAGTTTATAAGGAAAAATTGACGAAACTTTTGTATAATTATTTATTATTAATAAATGCATTTTTTATTCACCTATTTGAAACCACCTTGAAAGTCTAGCTCCTGCCTCTTCATTTGACACCTGTAAAATGGTCCTCTAAAATGGTTGCAAAAAAAGCTCTCTGGTACAAACAATTTGAATACAATTTAAACAATTGAATGAATCGTTTTGAAATTTTTATCACATTACAAAGCTGTACACTAATTTTTACATTAGTTATTGCGAAATTATTTTTTTTGCAATTTCGAACTTTTTTCGCAATTATATTAACAATAAATGAGTACATCAAACTTTGTAATACACCATTTTAAAGCTTTTTCCATGTTATCGAAGATGTTTGTACTAAAAAAAACCATAAGTTTTACAGTTTTCTATTGATTTGAAAAAAAAAGGAAAAAAGGCCGTGTTTTGACACTGATTTGTTTATAAATAAAAATGGCAGCCAGATCCTACGCAGGAAATAGTTATAATTTGTTCTTATAGGTATTACCTCTCGAAAAATCGCTTCAGTACCCCGTTGAAGTGTCACGAACAGGGTATATTTTTTCCTTATTACCCTGGCCTACTATCATTTACTATGTACTTATTTATTTCGTAGGATTTCTGTTTATTGTTAAGGGTTAAAGAACCAAGTTACATTGCTATTAATTTTGAAACGGACAAAAAGAACATCAGGTGGTAGTATATCGGTTTTAACACAAGAGTAGTGCATAGGTCTCGTTGCTCATATGCTCATACTCGGGAGCGTTATGAGGGAGGGTATAAATACAAATAATATATAGAGAACCGATAGATAGGCAGGTAAGTGATATACCAAAAAATCCAAGAAATACTGAATACAGCTAAAGGCGGGTTCTCATTGGTCAACCTCATTGATCAAAGTGAAAAGTGTTTCTACTTTTTGTGGATCAATGGAAGTGATTCTATCAGATAGAAAACTGCTAGACCGTGAGAACTAGCGTTCCGTTACGTTGACTTGTATTTTGTGAGGTTTTATGAGGTTAAATTTTTTGTTAAAAATGTCAAATTTTGAATGGAGAGATAACCATATCTGCAAGTTTCTAGAATTATACCAGAGAGAGGAGTGCGTAAGGAATATTAGGAGTGAACAAAATAAAAATAAAGGGGGAAAAAGCTACAAAGCTATTCGTTCTAAAATGGAAAAAGAAGCCCTGACTATAAACGACATTAAAATAAAACTAAAAGTATCGGGACAACATATGAAGTTGTGAATAAAATATTAAAAGAAAATGGTAGAGGAACAGATGATCTGCATAAACCCAAGCTGTTTTAGTTCGGCCAAGCTGATGCATTTTTAAGAGGTGCTTCATTCTTTTTTCTTCTTTGGAGCCATTTTTAAAATTAACATTTTATAGACCGAATGCAATATCCCTGAAATGGTGTGAATTTGAATTCTATGTTCAGTTGCATAGAATTAGCGCTATTGATCAATGATGTTGACTAATGAGAACCCGCCTTGAGCTACTTAAGCTTTATTAATGGCGAAAAAAGGCTTACGGACCGCAACTTTTTAAATCTAAAAATCTTTTCGTTCGTGCTTACTCGTTTAATACTCTAAAAAATATTATAAAAGCATTTTGTTAATTCAATTTAGAAATTAATTGTTTCATGTTTTCATAACTAGAGCAATTTACTTCCCTACTTCTTATGTGGCTTTCGAATTTACTAGGGTAGTATGTATTGTATTTTAACGATATAGCAAATATAGCAAGCAGCTTGAATATTAATTAAGATATTGCGGCTAGAAAATTGTAATAACATTAAAATGTTGTTATCATATTAAGACGATTTAGTAGTAATGATTTTCTTCCCAAGCACGTGGAATATAATATAATAATGAAAGAACTACTAGAATTATAATTAACTGTGAGTTGTATTAATCCAATGTAGTTGGTAAAATAATTGTAATTAAACTTGCGGTGTGTAAATTTATTTGCTTCCATAAACTTCTACGCATGGTATTTATTATAAATCTAATTTTGAACGCGCCAACTTTAGCGTTATGATGTATTTACTTTTGTATTAAATATTAATCTTATGGTAGTGGAGCCCAAGCGGGGATTTTTGCAGTAACTCGAGCGCGTCCAGATTATCATATGAGGAGAAACTTGGTACCCTGTAGATGTACCTCTACCATATATTAGCTCTTAATGCAGGGGCGTTCGTTAAGGGGGGTCCAAAAAAATCTATCCTTAAAAAAACTCGAAATCGTCAGATTAAGATAATGTAAGTTAAGTACATACAAAACAGTGTATATTTAAAAAGTCTGACGATTTGGGCAAGGCGTAAGGAAATGGGTGAGTCACAAAGTTTCACAAGAAAAAAGCGAATATTTCGGGAAATGAACGATAGATCTAAAAACAAAAAAATACGTTCTCAATATTTTTCAAAAATCTATCCAATGATATCAAACACGACCCCCCTCGGTGAGGGGTGGTGGGTAAATTTAAAATTTTGAATACGAATCTAGCGATATTTCGCGAAATGAACATCAGATCGAAAAACTGAAAAATACACTTATTCAATATGTTTGAAAAATCTATCGAATGACAACAAACACGACCCCCCACGGAGTTGGGGTGGGGGGTTACTTTAGAATTTTAAATAGGAGCCCCCATTTTTTATTACAGATTCGGATTCCTCACGTAAAAATAAGGAACTTTTATTTGAAACATTTTTTCGAATTATTGATAAATGGCGCTATAATCGGAAAAAACGATTGTTGGAAATGGAAAATTAAATTAAAAATGGGAAGTCCCCACTAAAATGGAAAACTTTACTTCAGTTTTTTTGATTTTAGAACCTACTCAACACACACACTACACATGATACTAAGTACCTCGTGTTGTGACTGGCTGAATGACATAAAGTTCATGCCATTAAAAAAACTTCAATTTATTAAACAATCTAACAATATGAGTAGTATAGAAATAAAATACTATATTATGCAACGAGCATTTAATGATGGTTATTATGATACCAGTACTTATGGGAGATACGACATGAGCCGCAAAGAAGCGAGTATCGTATGGAATACGAGCATGATAATGACAATTAAATGCAACTGAACGACAGGGAAAGACAAGTATTTTTTAAGTGATGTGGAAAGATCTGCGAGGACCAAAGACTCATTAATTTGTAATCCACAATGAATTTAGGCTGATTTTTTGTGGTCTATTTGAAGCCTATAAGTAATTGGGAATCTCATCGCTTTAGATTTTAAAGTGATAATTTTCTTTCTAATTTGTCTAGATGCACGTTTTTCTTGACTATTTTTTCTAGTATGTGTTTATCTACGCAATTTGATTCATCTAATTTAGTAATAATCTTTTTTGTGAGGATCATTCAGTTACTATAAATTAAAATATGGTACATTAAATAAACAGGAAAGTATATAATTTTTTCTTGTGACGATAATATACTCTTGTCGTCTAAAATGCGCCTATGGTTTCAACAAAACATGTTCTTATACCATCCCTGAAACTATAAAAGACCGAAGAGAAATTCATTAGAGCAATCTATGTGTGTTGAACGGAGGATAATTAACCATAGGAATGGGTGTGCTGAACGCATTCCGAAAACTTCCAAACCCGAAATCGACAAATCCATATCCTACCCAACTGTAGGTGTGCTGAAGGTGTAGAGTCGGATATTTCCTTCCTTAATATATTTATTTTGCGTTGAGAAATTAATGCTACTCCTAAATAATTCTCTCGATTATCGGTTTATTATTAAAAGCTTTTATTCAGTTCAATAGTTTACGTCAAATCTTTAGACGTTAATTTGACTGCCAATGTTAATTTTCTCCAATGCAAATGAATGAAAATTTACAGACATATGCATTCGTGGGAACAACACACGTATAATCAATAACATTTTTTTTATGTTTGTTAATTGTTTAAATAAAAAAAAAAAACGATTTTAATGGAGAATGCTTAAATTCTCTTGTTTTTTACATTGTAAAAACTTGAAACTTTTACGGATTGCAGCTAATGATATGAACTATACATAATTTTACTTTTTACGTTAATTGTTTACGTTATACTTCATAAATAAACAATAAAGTTTCAATTTTTTTGCCGATTCCGACTACTTTTCATGTTAGTACATCATATGTTTTATAAATATTTTAATAAACATGACGATATATTTTAATGTTTGAAAAGTTTAATACTAAAAAGTAAAAAATTAAAAAATAATTTTTTTATACGCTTTTCTTTAGTTATGAGTGACTAAAATTAAAAATATTATAAAAACAGCAACTAAATAGCAAAAAATAAAAAAATTGAAAAAATCTAACACATTCGTTAAAGAAAAGCGCGAGGCAAAAAACCGTTTATTCGATGAAGACGCGCCACGCTTTTATTTGACGAATGTGTTAGATTTTAATTTTTTTTTTTTAATTTTTGCTTTTTGGTTGATTTTTTTATAATATTTTTAATTTTAGTCACTCGTAACTAAAGAAAAGCGTTTCTTAAAAGTTTTAAAATTTTAAAGTCTTAAAAGCGTTTCTTTTAAGTATGCTCAGTACAGTATGCTCCTGAGTTTCACGAAGACCTTATGTATATGCTATATGTAGAAACGAAGTTAATTGGACAAGCTAGAGAAACGTTTAACAATGTGAGAAAAGTATTATGCAGTAGAAACCTTAGTTTGCAACTCAAAATAAGAAAAGGATATCATGAATACGATTAAAATAAGAAAGTTACAATAATATCTCGGTCACTTTATGAGAGGGGATAAATGTGTTTTGCTACAAACCATAATGCAGGGAAAAATACAGGGAAAACGAAGTATTGGAAGAAGACGCATCTTCTGGCTCAACAATCTGAGAAAGTGGTATAATTGCAGTTCCGTCGACTTGTTCAGAGCTGCACTCTCAAAAGTGAAAATAGGTGTGATGATTTCCAGCCTCCTTAGAGGACACGGTAGTTAAAGAAGAGAAAGAACGAAGTTATTTAGTCATTAATGATAATATGATAATAATTAATGATAATATGTGGTCTTTTCTTTTGTATGCTTAGATAAAAATAAATGTTTTTAAAATTATACTTCTTTAGGCGCAATTGGGAGTAAATTTTTATTATTCTGCGCGCATGCGCACACTGACAGTATGGCGTTAAGTTAAGTTATGTATAATTATATCAGTGCAAAAAAAGGTGTGAAAAGAATATATTAGGGTTTTTAGTAAATACATTTATTATAATTTTTGTATTTTTAGATTTGTGTTCCTCGGGAGTAAGATAAGTAGTGTATTATTCAAACATTTTTATCTATACTTCACTTCATCTATTTGTTACCGTAAATTGTCATTATGTCCGAGAAACTATGTAAGTATACAGAGAGCTCGTAGCTTTATTGGTATATTATTCGGCTAGAGATCGATAGATTGGTCTTGGGTTCAAATCCGAAGCATTGCTATTCTTTTTTTTATTTTTGGAAAGTGGTAAGCATTAAAATTAGGTTAATATTTAAATAATATAAAAATAAACTGTTTGAAGTATATTTATTTCGTTGAAATCATATAGTAGAAGTATAACTTACGTGCGTACAAAGTACACACACATTCTACGCTAGGAAAATAAGGTAAAAATATACCATGTTCGGGACACTTGAAAAGCCAGGTTTCAAATGGGTTTTTTGGGTACAATATAGAGATGGCGGTTTTTGACAAAACACCGGTTTTCGGTTATACCGTTTTTTTTTGCTTACGGTTTAACCTGGCGGTTATAACCGGCCAAAAAAAACCGGTTTTTCAAAAAACCGGTTTTCGGTTTTTTTAATCCAATAGGTTACAATAATACATTTACAATGCACTTTAGCTTGCGATACTCCACTCGACTCGATACTCGATATCAATATGATCAAAATTAGTACTATCGAAAGAACATCAATATCAAAAAATTTTTAATAAAACCATTTTATTCTATTAATTTTTATATTTATTTATCATTTTATTATTATTATATATTTATTGATTATTATTAAATATAATATAACGTAAGATTAATAATATATACTGTTATATTTCTATTTGATATGAAAATTAAATTTTGATAATTATAAACAAAATTCAATTTAATATAAAATATTTTCAATTTTCTCAACCACGGGCATATAAATTTAGAACAACCTGTATACAACAAATTGTTATGTTTAATTTTAAGAAGTGATTAGAAGAAGCTTACGAAACTCGGGACAATGCGCCGAGAATAAACAAAGTGAATGGCGCGTACCATTATCGTTGTTCGCGGAAGGTTCGATCATTAGCCTATGCTAAATAAGACTCGTTTGAAATAGATAATAGGTCATTATCGTTGTTCGCGGAAGGTTCGATCATTAGCCTATGCTAAATAAGACTCAGTTGAAGTAGATAATAGGTCATTAAATTTTGTAAATAGTAGAAAGTAATTTTAGAATGGGAATTAACTATTTTTTTTTGAAATCCATTAAGCATATTTAGAAAGATTAAAAATTGGTTTTGAGGAATACTGCGAATGAGAGTTGGTGGTGGAAGGTTGATTTGTGAATCTGGAAGGGATATTTAGAAAGTAGGTGAATGACTGAAAAGAGAGATCAGAATGTTTTGAGCTGTCGAGAAGTGAAGTCCAGTAGTAGACGGTAGTGTACGGAGAGTGAGAAAGCCGGTGTAGTTCCGTGAGTGTGGAGATCTATCGTGGAACGAGAGGTAGGCCAGGTTGAGAGTAAAGAACCTCCTTGAGCCAAGAGTGTCCCGGTAGCTGATTGCAGTTTCGAAAAAGGTAGAACACAGCATCACGACAGAAGCAGGAACGAGAGCTATACGAGCTAATCTTCAAAGGAGAACATTACTGAAAGCCAGGACGAGGTGTTGATCGCAGCCAAGGATAGCAGGAAACGGGTCTTGTGTGAAGACATTCTCAGTTCACGAGAAAAAGGTCAGTCTCATTTGTTTGGACATGAATGTATGGTTTTTTTCGTATTAAATACCACATTATAAATTGAAGAACATAATCAATAATATCAGAAAAGCTTCATCAAACTTAAATATAATTGTTGCTAATAAATCCTAATAGTTAAATGTTAATAAAAACTTTCAATTGGAAACCAAAAGGAAATAAGATTCCCATTTGTAAATGTTATGTTTAAGAATAGTAAGATCTAGCACATATTAAGCAGTGATTGCCATTTAAATAAAATAAACAATATTTTGATTATAATTGTAACCCATATGTGTGTATTATTTTACTCTTTTCTTTCCTATCCCGATTAGGAACCATTGAGAAATACTGAGAAGCCACATAAGTAAGTAATTAATTTTATAATTCGCCCTGATATTGAAAACATATTGATATGTGATCTGGTTAATTAATTAAATTATTATTAATGCATTGATTAAATTAAATGACAAATAAGAATATTATCTCATATCAATAATAAAGATCACATCAATACATATTGCAATAATCCAACCATTTCAACTTATAAAATTTTTTCCAGACTCTTTCAAATGGGATTTAAAAAAAATAATATCAACATAAATATTTTACTTAAAATTAAATTGGATAGTGCAATTTATCTTTTATTTTTACTACCACCAAAAAAAAATTATCATGTATTTCTTTTAACACGTTTGTATATTTGTATAATAGGTACATTTTAGCTCATTTAATACTTCCTGTATGGGTGTATCGTTTTGAAAACGTAGGGAAATCCTTGGAGATTCGTATTCGTAATCGGTAATTCGATATTCATAGTCAGAACATTATTTTTGGTAATCAGAAAAAGTCATTCACCCACTTTCAATGTCAAGAGTCAAGTGTGAAAAATATATGATGTTTGCGTCTACTTCAACCAGATCACTTCTTATGCAAATATTATGATTACTGATTACAAATACATTTTCAACGAAACATTATAATAAAACTTAATTGTTTCTGGCTGATGTGAATTTGCACTTTCAGTTTACTTCTGTATTTATAAAATAAAATTTGAATTATGGTTTTGTTTGGAATAATTACTTGAGAATAATAATTATGGTTGGGATCCAAAATAATACCTAACCTAATCCTAATCACTGTAAAAACCTAATAACCGGTTTTACTTTAAAAAGAAAAAACCGGTTATAACCGGGACAAAAAAACAACCGGTAAAACCGGTTATCGCGAAGTAAAAAAACCGGTTTTACGTTAAAACCGGTAGGTTTTTCCCATCCCTAGTACAATATACCTAATATATTATAAATACAAAAACGTCCGTCACAGTTCGGACGAGAATTTTAATTATTAACAAATAAGTGTCAAAAATGGCAGTTTTTTCGTTTAAATCGCTACAGGTAAAAATAGGGTAATTACATATATTATTTATAGTATCCTTCTTTTAGAAGATGAGCAAAAGTTTAAAATGGCAGTTTTTGAATTTTGGTCCGATCATTTGTTGCTTCAGAAATTTCATAATAAAACACTAAAATTTCGAAAATAAAAAATAATTAAAAAGCCATTCTTATCATTCCGAAAACATTTTACTAAAGTATTTTTGGCTTATAAACAATTTGAATAACTTTGTTAATATTGACTCTACACTAAAACTACTTTAGGATTTGAAAAGCTGGTATTTTTACACGAATTTTCAAAAAAAACTTTTTGCCTAGGTTAATTACAGTTAGCCACTTTTCTTTATTTAATTCACAGCTACTTTGTTTATAACAATTAAGTAACCTTACTAGCGCAACTTTGAAGTTCAAGGTATACAGTTTATGTGTAAAAGGTTGAGTAAACTTTAAACTTCAACAAAGTGGTTAATAAAGCTTAAAAATGACGTCCTAACGGAATCGATTCGTGGTCGGTGGAGATGAATTATTCAAATCCGTGCACTCAAAAAATGAAATTGATACTTCAAACATAATATGCTGCGATTAATATCTCCGGAGCTTTTTGATGGAATTTGATCATAACTTTTTTAATTTTTTTCTACTCGTAGTCTTGTAGAGTCCGTTATGTACACATATCCCCACCTAACAAAATGTGAACTCAGGGATATGAAAAATAGATTACGACCGATTCCAAGGCCTACCGAATATACCTACATATATAATTTCATAAAAATCGGTGCAGCGGTCTCGGAGAAGTATTGCAACTAACAATGTGACAGGAGACTTTTGTAGATGTAAATATATGGATGGCTATTAAAAAATAGGGGTTGCTGATAGAAAAGTGAACAATAAGGGTTGTATGAATTTTTTAATTCTACACCATAAGATTAAAGTAGATAATTTTGTCCAAAAAAATTTAAAAAAATGTCAGGGGGGCAACCCCCTTTTAATTTATGGGTATGAAAAATAGATCAAAACCTATTCTCAGTCCTATAGGATATACGTGTAAAATTTTATGAAAATCGGTCAAGCCGTTTCGGAGGAGTATCTTCTTCTTATGGTGCCTATCCATTACGGATGTTGGACACTAACATGACTATTCTGACTTTGTTGACTGCTGCCCTGAAAAGTCCGGTAGTGGTTAAGTTAAACCATTTTCGCAGGTTATGCAGCCAGGATATCCTTCTTCGTCCTGGACCTCCGGAGGAGTATGGTAACTAATAATGTTATATGAGAATTTTAGAATATATATAGAATGTATATAGAAGCAGCTGTGAATTAAATAATAAAAACGGATAACTTCACTCCAAAATTAACCTAGACAAAAAGGTTTTTTTTTGAAAATTCGTGTAAGAATACCAGCTTTTAAAATCCCAAAGTAGATTTACTCTATAGTCAATATTAACAAAGCTATTCAAATTGTTTTTAAGTTAAAAATGACTCTACTTTAGTAAAATGTTTTCGGGATGATAAAAATGACTTTTTATTTATTTTTTTAAATACTTTGAAAACACAAGTGTTCTTCTTTTATGTGGTTTCCACATAATTTCTGTATCGTTATTATTTTCTGAACAATAACATTGTTCTTTGGGATAACCAAATTGCATAAAATTTAAACTAATTGACGAACCGTCTTGAAATTTTTTGCACATGATACATACTGGTTGTCTCAACTTTTAATGCAATATCAAAGTCTTAAGTTCATTTTCGCAAAAGTTATAGCAAATTTTTTATTTTCGAAATTTTAGTTTCGTTTTGCAATTAGCGAAGCAACAAATGATCATACCAAAATTCGAAAACTGCCGTTTTGAACCTTTGCTCATCTACTAAAATATGAATACTCTAAATAAGATATTTAATTTTACGATCTGTGGCTAATGGTATAAGTCCGAAGCCAACCCCCTCTCTCTACACACACAATATACTTAATTACAATATTTTTAACTGTAGCGATTTAAACGAAAAACTGCCATTTTTGACAATTATTTGTTAATAACTAAAATTCTCGTCCGAACTGTGACGAGCATTTTTGTAATTATAATGTTTTAGGTTTATAGTACCCAAAAAAACTCATTTGCAACCTGGCTGCTCAAGTGTCCCGACAAAAACCTTATTTCTCTGGACTATTATTTTTTAGACAAAAACGAATCTTGTCTCCTGGTGAAATTTATTACCCGTGGTTACCACAAACTTTTCTTCAAACTTATAGTTCCAGCGGCTCTATTTTAGTATTAATTCAGTTTTGATAACGCTAACTGCAACACCTGACATTGTATTTAAACGAGTGTTTCCAAGTATGTTATAAAATATGTTTGTATACTGCAGCAGAGCATAAAATTTTAAAAACATAAGCTCGTGGCTTTATTACATAGTTTGTGGCTTCCAACACCACTTTTAACGAGTCGTGTTATTAAATATAGCCCTGATATTTTATACAAAATGACACAAAGTTCACGCAGACATTGTAGCCTTTTATTAAAAAATGAATATATTTTTTAATAAGCTATCTCATATGAAAGAAAAGAAAATCTGTTGATACTGGATTTCACAGTCAACATATATCTATATCAGTACACGGTACAGTTAATAAGCATAAGAATACGCATATACGAAGCAATAAAAATGGTAAAAGATTTCAATGCCAGATGGCGCTAGCCACCTACTATCATCACTTCAGTTGCAATGGGTGAGAAAACCTCTCGATACGAATCAGTTAAAATATGGAGAACAGTGCCTACGTTCCTTCCGATGAAGGCTCCAATAAGAGCCGAAAATCGCGATTCAAGGGACTGGACTGCACTCCGTATTCTAATTGAAAAGTAAGATTGTTTTGCCTTCGCATTGCAACTGAATAAAAATGGTATACATTTTTATTTTGGTAGAAGATTTGTTCAAAATTCCGCTCGAATGACCCACAACAGATTGTAAATTGTTATAGGGTACAACAGCTGTACCCTATATGTAAGTAAGAGGTACTTATACCTATAATTTTGTAACAGGTAACATGATTGTTGTTATCTTAGATAGATATAACTTTTGTATCACTTTTGTCATGTTAGAGTCACATTATATGCATTGTTTAACTCAGAGATTGTCAAAGATCTAGTAGTTATCTTTAATAAATGTTTATTTATTTTGCATATCATTTCTTATTATTCCTTTATATTTAAATTTACTCATATATTTAATATATTTAATATTTGACAGCAGTGTAAGATACCTGGGGGAGTGATCGAAGATCATTTTCTTGGCGCCCATGATTTGTTAGTTTTATTTATTTTATTCATCTTTATTCTTTTTCAGTACATTATTCTTATTTTATAATTTCACCTTTTAGTCATCATTACTATCTACTTAGAGCTACTGTTCTTCGACAGACATGCAAACGAGCCGTATCCATCCTTTAGTGTCAAGTTGTTCTCTTTCATCTCTTACTAGCCAATTCTATTCAGTTTGCCTCTGTCTCTACATCCTTCCACTTTCCTCCACCAATACTAGTTGAAAGTAGTATTTTTCCTACTGCGGCTTCTCCACGTAGAAGCCACTTCCCTCTCTACTTTACATTCCATCTATTTTCATTTTTGTCCCACTAATTACTTTCATTCGTTCTTTTTTCCTTACTTCTGTTGGAGTATATTTTTCTTTTTACTTTCACTCCAACAGAAGTTTTCTTTATCTTGTTTCATTGGCACATTGTAAAGGGTACAAAAATTGTTGTACTCTTATAAAGATTTTAACAAAAATGTAGGAAGTTGAACAGTAAATTATGATGGCAATCTCACTACCATTTAGAGAGTGCGAATAAACGAATAGAATCATTAACAAATGTATTTTAATGACTAACTTGTTACTATACCAATGAACTATTTATACTAGAATAAGGTCTGGTCAAAGTTCTTTCGTAAAGTTCCTATATTTCAACCGTCGATGCACTGTCCAATTCAGACTAGTTCGCGAAACACAAACGCAAAATACTGTTGTAGAATTGTTTTTTTTTTGTAAAGAAATTCAGAAAAATTTAAATTTATATCAACGACCATGTAATCATAGTTTTTAATCACCCTGTATATGACCAAAATTGTTTAGAATTTAATTTTGCTATTAAGAAAGTGTTTCGGGAAAAAGTGAAACGATTAATAAATGATTCGACGAAATGCACGGGACATGAACAAACAATGCGGTGATTAGAAAATGAACATCGTGGTCGAAAACAAAGACGGTTTTAAGATCCTTTCCGGGAAGGTTTTTAATGTGGTATACACATTGTATGAGGCTTAGATGTTAAAGTAGAAAGTAGGAAGTAACTAATTATGATATCTCTTGAAATATGACAAATTGGGAAAGTTCTGTGGAAAAAATATTTGGTTCAGAAGAAATGGGTATGAATGGTTTTGAGAGAGGCGTGTTTTTGATAGAGTGGGAAAGATGAGGTAGAAGGGAGAAGAAATTAGGAGTCAGAATTTGGCGAGAGACGAGAGGTCACTGTGTAATTAACAATGAGGGATATGTTGAACAAGTTGTGTACATTACTTTCCTCAACGGCCGGAAACCAGAGTGGGGGCCGAGGGTAGATATAAGGGGTCAAAGTGGCGGTTTTTATTATTTTTTTGACGCTCTTGATAGAGATAGTGCACAAAAATTTGGGAATAAGTAGGTCATGACGTAACTAATTAAAATCTCCAGGGGCGGAAACCTGTGTGGCCGACAAAGAGGTGGGGGAAGGGGTGAATATAAAAATTATAATTAGGTTTTTTGTGACGTTCCTGATCGAGATAGTGCACCAAAATTTGAGAATAAGTAGACCATGACATATCTAAGTAAAATCCCAGAGCCGAAAACCAGATTGGGGGACGAGGGTAGTTATAAGGGGTTAAAGTCGCGGTTTTTATTATTTTTTTTGTGACGCTCATGATCGAGATAGTGCACCAAAATTTGAAACTAAGTAGGTCATTACGTAACTAAGTAAAATCTCCATGGGCGGAACGCTGCTTGGGGTACAAAGGGGTGGTAGGCAGGGGTGAGTATAAAAATATAAGGGTTTTTTTGCCGTTCGTGATCGAGATAGTGCACCAAAATTTGGGAATAAGTAGACCATGATATACCTAAGTAAAATCCCCGAGCCGGAAACCAGATTGGTGGACGAGAGTAGTTATAAGGGGTTAAAGTCGCGGTTTTTATTATTTTTTTGTGACGCTCATGATGGAGCTAGTGCACCAAAATTTTGGAGTAAGTAGGTCATGACGTAACTAAGTAAAATCTCTAGGGGAGGAACGCTGCTTGGGATACAAAGGGTGGTAGGCAGGGGTGAGTATAAAAATATAAGGGGTTTTTGCCGTTAGTGATCGAGATAGTACACCAAAATTTGGGAATTAGTAGATCATGACATTACTAAGTAAAATCTACAGGGGCGGAACGCTGTGTGCGGAACAAATGTTGTGCTGCGTCACAAAAAAAATAATACAAACTTCGACTTTGACCCCTTAAAACTACCCTTATCCCCAACTCTGGTTTCTCCCCCTGGAGATTTTGTTTAGTTACGTCATGATCTACTTACTCGCAAATTTTGGTTCACTATCTCGATCAGGAACGTCACAAAAAACCCCACAAAAACCCCTTATAATTTTTATATTCACCCCTGTCTCCATCCCTTTGTCGGCCACGCAGCGTTCCGCCTTTGAAGATTTTAATTAGTTACGTCATGGCCTACTTATTCCCAAATTTTGGTGGACTGTCTCGATCATGAGCGTCAGAAAAAAATAATAAAACCGCGACTTTGACCCCTTATAACTCCCTCGTCCTCCACTCTGGTTTCCGACTTTGGCGATTTTACTTAGTTAGGTCATGGTCTACTTATTCCCAAATTTTGGTGCACTATCTCTATCAGGAACGTCACAAAAAACCCCTTTTAATTTTTATATTCATCCCTGTCCCCACCCCTTTGTCGGCCACGCAGCGTTCCGCCCCTTGAGATTTTAATTCGTTACGTCATGGCCTACTTATTCCCAAATTTTGGTGCAATATCTCGATCATGAGCGTCACAAAAAAATAATAAAAACCGCGACTTTGACCCCTTATAACTACCCCCGTCCTCCAATTTGCTTTCCGACTCTGAGGATTTTACTTAGTTATGTCATGGGCTACTTATTCCCAAATTTTGGTGCACTATCTCGATCAGTTATACAAAACCCAATTATAATTTTTATATTCACCCCTTCCCCCACCCCTTTGTCGGCCAAGCAGCGTTCCGCCCCTGGTGATTTTAATTAGTTACGTCATGACCTACTTATTTCCAAATTTTGGTGCATTGTCTCTATCAAGAGCGTCACAAAAAAAATAATAAAAACCGCGACTTTGACCCCTTATATCTACCCTCGGCCCCCACTCTGATTTCCGGCCGTTGGGGAAAGTAATGTACACAACTAGTTCAACATATCCCCATATAGTTTTTCCATATTACTTATCACGCACAAAATCCGCTTCTACCTCTCCGAGTATAATTCTATATTTTCTTAAAAAAAAATAGTAGACAATTCAAACGCGTGACTTTTTAAAATTATAGCTTCTTATGTCTATTAGAACTAGTTTTTACGTAATAATCCTATTTTATTATCTTCTTCTTCATGTGGCTTGTGCGTTGCGGACGTTGGTGGTGTGAGTCGTCCAGGATATTTCGAGGATACGTCGATACACCCACATTTCGAATGCCTGCAGCTTCCTCATTAATGTTTCTGTTAGTGGCCATACCTCTGCGCCATACAGCAAGACTGGAAATACATAGCATTTTAGCAGCCGTATTTTTAGTGGGAGAGATGTGTCGGAATCGTTGAATATATTTCTCATGTTGTTAAATGTTGTTCTGACATGTTCAATTCTAGATCGTATTTCGGATGTTATCATTCGAGTACTTGGGAGTAACCATTGACGAAACAGGTAGACAGGGAGCTGAGATCAACAAAAGAATTGATAAAGTGAATAGACTGTACCACGCAATAGGAAAAACAATTATTAACAAGAAAGAAGTATCGAAACATACGAAAATCAAGGTATTTAAGGCTATATACAGACCAGTACTTACATACGGATGTGAATCCTGGGTACTAAATAGACAACAGAAAAGTAAGATACAGGCAGCAGAAATGAGGTATCTACGCAGAGTTCAAGGAGTCACTAGAAGGGATAGGGTAAGAAATAACTACATAAGAGAAGAACTGAAAATCGAGACAATGATGGAGTATGTTGAAAAAAGACAATTAAGTTGGTGGGGGCATCTACAACGACTACAGAAAGAAGTACCAGTTAAAAAGATATGGGAAACGAAGGTGCAGGGAAAAAGAAGTAGAGGAAGACCGAGAGAGACATGGAACGAAGTGATGGCAAGGATTCTGGACAAAAAAGGAATAGCATGGAACGAAGCAAAGGCGATGGCACAGGACAGGAAACAATGGAAGAGATTTGTGCACTGTTAACAGAGCACACGTTAATACCTACACCCGAGAGGGTAGAAGGTCTAAAGATTATATATATATATATACATCCTACTATCAATTTGGCATCGATACATTATGCATTTACCATCGATTTGGCATCGTCTTGCAAAGTGGCATCTGTATATCGATGCCACTTTACACTACCTTAATAACTTTTTTCCTGCACTTGTTACCAGAAGTCTAATCAACTCGGTAGTTAGAGATTTGATTTCTTGATGTTATTTTAATATATCAGCTTTCTTTGTTTATCCCTTACTAAGTTATAAGTTTATTCCATAAAATGTTTGAGTCCAAAATGATGGTACAGTGAAAATATTATATACATTTAGTTCAGTGTTTTACCGTTTTGTCGCTGCCGCTATATACATGAAAACGTATATCCCACTTTCATTATCAATCATTTTGGCATCAGAAATTTGGCATCACTGTTGAATACAATATTATCCACACCGAAAAATAGGCAATTTGAGAATGTATATATTATTTTCATCAACAAATCATTCTGGCATCATGTTGTTTTCAACCAATTTTGAAAAAATGTGAAAACTTTGTATTATCCACGTCCGTCTGTCCGTCCGTCTGTCTGTAATCACAACTCCTCCGTCAATATACCAGCTAGAATGACAAATGAGGTGTCAACGGAAAGCTGATATTACAAGGATAGTACTAAAGGTGAGATATTTGACCTTGGCGGTCTGTCCGTCGGTCTGTCCGACCGCGAATATACCTCCTCCATCATTATACCAGGTAGAATGACAAATGAGGTGTCAAATGAAAGCTTATAATCCAAGGATGGTACTAAAGGTGAGATATTTGACCTAGGCTGTCTTTCCGTCGGTCCGTACGACCGCGAATATAACTCCTCCGTCATTATACCAGGTAGAATGACAAATGAGGTGTCAAATGAAAGCTTATAATCCAAGGATGGTACTGAAGGTGAGATATTTGACCTAGGCTGTCTTTCCGTCGGTCCGTCCGACCGCGAATATAACTCCTCCATCATTATACCAGCTAGAATAATAAATGAGGCGTCAAATGAAAGCTTATGATCCAAGGATGGTACTAAAGGTGAGATATTTGACCTAGGCTGTCTTTCCGTCGGTCCGTACGACCGCGAGTATAACTTCTCCGTCATTATACCACGTAGAATGACAAATGAGGTGTCAAATGAAAGCTTATGATTCAAGGATGGTACTAAAGGTGAGATCTTTGACCTAGGTTGTTTTTCCGTCGGTCCGTACGACCGCGAATATAACTTCTCCGTCATTATACCAGGTAGAATGACAAATGAGGTGTCAAATGGAAGCTGATAATCCAAGGATGGTACTGAAGGTGAGATATTTGACCTAGGCTGTCTTTCCGTCGGTCCGTCCGACCGCGAATATAACTCCTCCATCATTATACCAGCTAGAATAATAAATGAGGCGTCAAATGAAAGCTTATGATCCAAGGATGGTACTAAAGGTGAGATATTTGACCTAGGCTGTCTTTCCGTCGCGTCGGTCCGCACGACCGCGAATATAACTTCTCCGTCATTATACCAGGTAGAATGACAAATGAGGTGTCAAATGAAAGCTTATGATTCAAGGATGGTACTAAAGGTGAGATCTTTGACCTAGGCTGTCTTTCCGTCGGTCCGTACGACCGCGAATATAACTTCTCCGTCATTATACCAGGTAGAATGACAAATGAGGTGTCAAATGAAAGCTTATAATCAAAGGATGGTACTAAAAATGAGATATTTGACCTAGGCTGTCTTTCCGTCGGTCCGTACGACCGCGAATATAACTCCTCCATCATTATACCAGCTTGAATGATAAATGAGGTGTCAAATGAAAGCTTATGATCCAAGGATGGTACTAAAGGTGAGATATTTGACCTAGGCTGTCTTTCCGTCGGTCCGTACGACCGCGAATATAACTTCTCTGTCATTATACCAGGTAGAATGACAAAGGAGGTGTCAAATGAAAGCTGATAATTCAAGGATGGTACTAAAGGTGAGATATTTGACCTAGGCGGTCTGTCCGTCGGTCCGTCCGACCGCGAATATAACTCCTCCATCATTATACCAGCTAGAATGATAAATGAGGCGTCAAATGAAAGCTTATGATCCAAGGATGGTACTAAAGGTGAGATATTTGACCTAGGCTGTCTTTCCGTCGGTCCGTACGACCGCGAATATAACTTCTACGTCTTTATACCAGGTAGAATGACGAATGAGGTGTCAAATGAAAGCTTATAATCCAAGGATGGTACTAAAGGTGAGATATTTGACCTAGGCTGCCCTTCCGTCGGTCCGTACGACCGCGAATATAACTCCTCCATCATTATACCAGCTTGAATGATAAATGAGGTGTCAAATGAAAGCTTATGATCCAAGGATGGTACTAAAGGTGAGATATTTGACCTAGGCTGTCTTTCCGTCGGTCCGTTGGACCGCGAATATAACTTCTCCGTCATTATACCAGGTAGAATGACAAATGAGGTGTCAAATGAAAGCTGATAATCCAAGGATGGTACTAAAGGTGAGATATTTGACCTAGGCGGTCTGTCCGTCGGTCCGTCCGACCGCGAATATAACTCTTCCATCATTATACCAGCTAGAATGATAAATGAGGTGTCAAATGAAAGCTTATAATCCAAGGATGGTACTAAAGGTGAGATATTTGACCTAGGCAATCTTTCTGTCAGTCCGTACGACCGCCAATATAACTCCTCCGCCATTATACCGGGTAGAATTACAAATGAGGTGACAAATGTGAAAGTTTAGTAAAAATGACTCAAAATTAGTAAATTCGTATATCAATCCACGCAAAGTTACACGTAAAATTCAAATATTGTGTTCCAGTTCTACTTTCGATTACTTTGGGTGAAAACCTAGGACTTACGAAGTCCAATTACTTGTTTTATTTAAAAATAAGGCATATCATAGACATGCCTTAGGCATCATAGAAGACAATGACACAGAAAAATCAAACACAGCAGCATGTCAAAAGGGCCTTAGTTATGTATCTTCGGTCCTGTTAGACCAAACGTGATATATAGCACCTCAAATGATAGGATTTGACAAACAGAATACAATGACATAGAAAAATCAAATACAACAGCATGTAAAAACGGCCTTAGTAGCGTACCTTCGGTCCTATTAGTCCAATCGTGACGTACGGCATCTTAAGTAATAGGACTTGACCAATAGAATCAAATTTGACACAAACAAATCAAATACAGCAAGCAACAATTCAAAAGGGCCTTTGTTATGTATCTTCGGTCCTATTGGTCCAATCGTGACATACAGCACCTCAAATGATAGGGTTTAACGAACAGAATACAATGACACAGAATAATCAAATACAGCAACATGAAAAAAGGGCCTTATTTACGTATCTTGGCTCCTATTGGTCCAATCGTGGAGTACAGCACCTCAAATAACTGGATTTGTCAAATAGAATACAATGACATAGAAAAATCAAGTACAGCAGCATGTCAAAAGGGCCTTAGTCTTGTATCTACGGTCCTATTGGTCCAATCGTGATGTACAGCACCTCAAATAATAGTATTTGACAAATAATATAAAATGGCACAGAAAAATCAAATACAGCAACATGTTAAAAGGGCCTTAGTCATGTAGCTTCGCTACAATTGATCCAGTCGTGACGTACAGCGCCTCAAACGATGGGATTTAACGGGCAGAATGCGACTGTAGACAAATCAAAATGGCGGCATGTAATAGCACCTTAAAATTGTAGAAATAAAATGGATTAACGCAGAGGTGTATGACATATTATGTGACAGTATTTAACAAAGTGAATACGATTACATACGTCCAGTTTTTGACAGGTGACTTCTCTACATGATAAACGCGAAAAGGCCCCCTTCGTTCACTGTTCGACATAGGCCTCCCGTTCACTGCATATATCCACTTCTTCCTGAGCCGTGACATAAGAGGATAGAATTTAACGAATTAAACGACAAAGAAGACTAAACAAGGCAGCGTGCGGGAAAAACAGGACCATCCTTTGTATACTCCACAGGAAAGCATTATATATTCAACGTTAGAATTATGTTATAGTATAAGGGTATATATTTTTAAATGATAAATATATTTTTTTATTTAGTACATTCCGTACGTTTTTTAAACATGATCAGGAGAATTTGTTGCCTGAAGGCTATAAAAGAATTTCCTACCAATCCTTGCGTTATGGATTATTTTTGAGCATGTGTTTAGAAGGTAGCTTACAGGCTTATTGTTCAATGGTCTTATCACTTTTAAGCGCTTGTCTTTTTGTAGGGCTATTAATTGTGATTTCAACCATTCTTGCGGGACAATGCCTTTTTAGTAAATGAAGTGAATATTGTTATCATCATCATCAATGGTGCTACAGCCCTATGAAAGAGCCTCGACCTTCCCAAGTCTATTACGCCAGTCAGTCCTATCCATTGCCAACCGTTGCCAGTTTGCTGGCAATTATTGTTATACATTTAATTTTTTTCACTCAATTAATTGGATGCCCCCTACTGGTGTTTGGTCTAAGCTTACAGCTTTTCCCCATTTAAGCTATTTTATAACTAATTATAATTAGGGGTACGGAATTTTCGCAAATAAAAGACATGAATTTCGCATTTACTTTTTTTATAATTACAAAATTTCGCATTTATTTTTAACTACGAGTAAAACAACAGAAAACATTAATTAAAAGCTAACATCGTTGTAATTTCGACATTCGACTCTTTAAGAGCTGTTCTTCGATCTGTCACTGTCACTACAATATTATATGTGCTGAAGAATCGTTCTGCGTCTACGCTGTTCGTTGGACTCCAAATGCTTTGTAATGCTGCTTTAGCAAATGACGAAAAACTGCACTGTGTAGCAATTATGTCTTGTGTCACACAGATATAGGTCATCTGTTGAAAATTCTTTGACTCGATCACTCAAAATTGTTTTAGGGCGTCCCATTTTAGGGGATACTTTAAGTAACTTTATGTTACTATGAAAACTTTTTTGATAGACCATGTTCTTAGTAAAAATTGACGGAATGAGCACTGATTGTCCTGTTTGACTAATTTATATGTTTAGAAAATAAGAATTAGCCGACTTTTATTCCTACTTAGATTTTTACCAATACAAAAGACCGAAATGCAGATAACAACAGCCGGATTATTTATATTTCTCAAAGAATCAACATTGAAAAATATCAATTCCTTATCTTATCTTTATCTATTTATTGATGGACAATGAAAGTTCCTTCTGTTTCAACACGTGTTAAAAAAATAAACACCTTTTAAAAATTATGTACAATAGAAAAATTTCCGACTTCCGTAAAATCATTTCATTCCTTATTTACTACGTGACTAAGTACGTACTTATTTACGGACGAGTTGAGCACCTGCAGGTACTTCGCGGAAATAAACAAAAACTCCATATTTCACATTTATCTCATTTTTGTTAAAAATTTCGCCGAAATTCGCATCTATTCCATACCCCTAATTATAATAAAACAGTTGGTAAAGAATCATTATCTCGTTGACTTTTTCTTGTTTATCGTTGATAATTCTGCCGTTTGAACCTTCTGATAATCCATATATTTTCTCTATCTGCTCTTAAAGTGTGTTTATTATATTATTTTCTTTCTCATTTAATTTACACCGATCCAGACTAGTATAGCTCCATATAACAGTTCTAGTTCTGCAGTAACGAATCAATACTTTTATTTAGCACATTAATTTTTGTTTTTTTTTTGTCTTCGGGTCTTGCAGTGTTTCTCGCAATTTTTAATTATCCATTTATTACTCTACTTATCTTATTTTTTGAATATACGACTTGAATAAAGACTTTAACCTTCGGAGTACGAAGACTGGGTCAAGCGTGACCCGAAATTCACTTATTTCTTAATATTTTATGAAATAATTTTTTTACAAATCCGATTGATCGTAAGTTCTCCTTATTTGTTTCAATCTATTTTTTCGTATATAATTCGTGAACATGCAAATTACAGTTTTTCCTCTACGTAACATCTATGATGCCGGGTCACTCCTGACCCGGTCTTCGGATTTCGAAAAATATTTTTAATATGTTTGTAGGTACACGTAAATCGCAGCCGTCTCTGTTTACGGGTATACGTATTCAAATATATGGCCGGAGCGAATTTACCTATGCCCGTTTTCTGTAAGGTATTAAAATCTGGCCGCCGGAGCGAACTAGTATATACCCATGGGAAACCATCTTAAAAAATTTAAATACAATAATTTAGGATTATAATTGTTATGTTTGTTTGTTTTTTGTTGAATTAAAAATACTGTTTATTAATACTGACTATTTAAAACATCCTTATAAATAAAATGAGAATGGGTCACGCTTGACCCATCTTCGTAATCTAAGTAAGTCAAATAATCTCCGTACTCCGAAGGTTAATATTGAATGGGTTGCATATGTGAGTCCATATTAAATATAGTAATGAAACACAGACCTACTCACAATCATTTAATTATACTTTGACGACCGGTTTCGATCTCTACAATATACAGATCATCTTCAGGTCGGCGTTACAAGTAGTTAAATGCTACAATAAGAGAAAACTTGTGTTAGAACAGTGTCTGATTAAAGAGATGTTAATAGAAAGCCAAATTTAAAAATTTTAAAATTTATAAAATTTTTTGAAATAAAGGTTTGCAACTGTTGACATTTCAGAATATTGGTATATACAAAGGCACACCTATGAGTAAAAATGCTCATAGGCATGTATGTGCAAATGGGTGCATACAGTTTGTGAATTTGTTGAGATTAAAATTTTTAACCATTAAAAAACAAAAGAAACATAAGCTGACTTAAATATGCTTCCAAATTCAAAGTAGTAATAATAAAAGAGATAGTAATATTGTTCTAATCTACTTACATGCCGTTACAAGGATTGCGTTGCAACTTAGTTGTTGTCATATTAGTACGTCCAAATTATGCTAATTGGTTTGTTGGGATAGTGATAGGGTAAACAGACATGTTACGTAGGTTAAAACACAGTAAGATTTCGAATTTGGAATGGATCCTGAAGGAAGATGCGTATGTGAAACGGGTGATGTTTTGTTCGAATGGAGAAAGACAATGCTCCAGGGGTTGCGTATTAATTGTTTGTTAATTGTAGCAAAGTATGAAATGTTATTCTAATTACAATTAATACGCAACCCCTGGAGCATTGTCTTTCTCCATTCGAACAAAACATCACCCGTTTCACATACGCATCTTCCTTCAGGATCCATTCCAAATTCGAAATCTTACTGTGTTTTAACCTACGTAACATGTCTGTTTACCCTATCACTATCCCAACAAACCAATTAGCATAATTTGGACGTACTAATATGACAACAACTAAGTTGCAACGCAATCCTTGTAACGGCATGTAAGTAGATTAGAACAATATTACTATCTCTTTTATTATTACTACTTTGAATTTGGAAGCATATTTAAGTCAGCTTATGTTTATTTTGTTTTATAATGGTTAAAAATTTTAATCTCAACAAATTCACAAACTGTATGCACCCATTTGCACATACATGCCTATGAGCATTTTTACTCATAGGTGTGCCTTTGTATATACCAATATTCTGAAATGTCAACAGTTGCAAACCTTTATTTCAAAAATTTTTATAAATTTTAAAATTTTTAAATTTGGCTTTCTATTAACATCTCTTCAATCAGACACTGCTCTAACACAAGTTTTCTCTTATTGTAGCATTTAACTACTTGTAACGCCGACCTGAAGATGATCTGTATATTGTAGAGATCGAAACCGGTCGTCAAAGTATAATTAAATGATTGTGAGTAGGTCTGTGTTTCATTACTATATTTAAAAGACTTTAATGTTTTGCCAGTCGTTATTGTTTAGTAGACCGGAATATTGAGATATTAATTCTTTACATTACATATTTGTCTTTCGGTGATTTTCTATTATTAATATGAAGCTGGAAGTGTTAGGTTACACTGGTTTTTGATATTTGGTCCAGAGTTCCCTCTCAATTCTTTTGTCGGATTTCTCTTTAATATTATCGCAGCTGCATGTACTGGTACTAGGTTCTGAGTGCTCAGGTGACCTTTGAAGGACTCCCAATTACTCTATTTCGTCCACTTCTTCTGAGGTGGGTTCAGAAGTGGATATCAACTTCTATTCCATTATTCCATATCTATTTATATGCCATCTAATGATTTTACTTTAAATTTAGCTGCTTGATCTTCTTCATGAGTAATAAAATTTTTTGTTATTTTTGCTATTTAGCAAACAGCATTAGAAAGTCTGTAAGCTTTTTTTATGAACTGCTGAAGTGCGTCCTATAAAAGTAGACATATTTTCATGAAAAACATGTTTTCATGAAAATTCCTTAATTTTATTCAATATGTTCAATACAGCGATTTTAACGGTTTTACAAATTTTTTATGTCGATGCCGTGCGCATAATACGATTCTGGAAGCTCTGAAAAATAGTTATTTTTTTCTTCAATTATCTCAGCTGATTTTTTTATTTACGAGTCATTTCTTTAGATTTGGGAACACTTAATAATCGGAGGGGGCCAAGTCAGGAGAGTAAGCCGTATGAGAAAGTAATTCGAACCCCAACACGAATTTCTGCTACTGTCACAACGCTCTTGTGAGTCGATGTATTGTCTTAGGTTTTGAGAACACTTTAAAGAACACTTTTTTCTTCTGCTTATGGAGTCGTTTTTCATTCATCACATACTGGAACTCACCACATAAATTTTGAAGACCCTGACATCAAAACTGTATTAAATTATATGTGATCTAAGTAAGTTATAGAAAAAGTCAGAATAGATAGAGTAGAACACTTATAAAAAAATTGTAACAAGCAATTGGACATCGTAAGTTCTAATTTTTGACCCAAAGTGACCGGAAGTTGAACCGGCAGTCGATATTTGAACTCTTCGTGTAACTTTTTGTCAGTTGATATGACGGATGAATTTTGTTCACCGACAGACATGGACGAACAGACAGGCATGAAACCGGAAGTATGTATTTGTTCTGGTCTTTCTTAGTCGCGTTGAATAATAGTTTGTACTATTTCGACGAATTTAAAACAGTACTTTCGGTTGCAACTCTGGAACAGGCAGTCCGAGGTCAAACTTCTCACATGTAATATCATATTTTGGTTATAGGCTTTCATTTGACACCTTATTTGTCATTCTTTCTGTCCTACTAACAGAGGAGTTGTGTTTATTGACGCACAGACATGGATAATTCTAGGTTTTCACATTTAATGATAAAAACAATAATTATATAATTCAGTTAACCTGACTATGTCATTGTGATAATGACTTCTTATCTAAAAGTGACAACGGCAATTATTCCATTCACTCACGGTAAAATATCGCAAAACCTCCAGATTTTAAAGAACCGCTTGGATTGACATGAAATTTGGCACACACGTAGCTAAAATGCCAAAGAAAAAAGTGAGATTATGCCGATATGTTCTCTTGTCCTGGATGTGACTTTCACCCCTTCTTGGGGGTGAAAAAACATACGTTCAAAATAAGTCCGGGAGTGGATAAACTAACTAATTCTAATTCTAAGCAAATTTTGTTCTATAAAAGTTTTAAACGGCTGAAAATGTTATAAGAATTTTTTGCTCTACATTGTGCTTTCTATCTATACCTTTAAGGAACGCACTATTTTCGGGGACACCCTGTATATGATCTGTAAGTTGCATTGGTTAAAAATGCTTATTTGTGAAAGGGGGTTTGTTGAAAGGGCTCGAACGAATCACTAGTCACGAGTATGTATATGCAAATTTTAAACAGCCATATCTTAACCTATTTTTGTCTTCCAGAAAATCAAAAAATCCCAAATATTTAAAAAAGCAAAACCTACATTTTTTACTCTTTAAGATATTTGGTATCACTAATAATTTTTAAGTTATTTTGAAAAAAGTCTTTTTTTTCAAAATTAAAGATTTAAAATTTACTTTAAAACCAAATTTTTTCACAAATAAGCACTTTGAACTGATGAAACTTACAAACACAAACAATACATAAAGTTACTTGTGAAGTGGTAACGATTAATTCCATTTGGGCTGTTAATTAGAGGGAGATTTTTACGATATTTTTAACCAAAAAAAAAGAAACAACTGTATTTTGAGCGTAACTTGCTTACTCTTGCTGCTAGAATCTTTTTAAAAAAATAAAAATAAACGTTTTCTTAAACACTTCAAAAAAGTTGTAATAAGTTTTCCTAGAAAAGTGTTTCATTTTTTTTATTTCACGTTAAAATATTCGATTTGGAATTTGACATATAAGAGGTTATTTTTAATTATAGTCTGTTTTTAAACTAAGAGTAATTCAAATTTCCCGCGCCGTAAACCTTGTTTGTAATTGGTACAACCTCAGGCAATTTTACTCATATCAAATTTTGACAATAATGACATTTATAAAATTTTAACACTATTGGCATTTCATAGGTTAGTTTATTTATTTTATCAGCGATTTTTGTATTTTCTGCGTTATTCCTTTTAGTTTTAGATTTTTAGTCAATATTACCGTCAAAGGCCGATATGATCAACCAAAAAAGAAGATGTATCTGAAGATATTTCTAGTGACTTTCTTGGGTGTGAATCTGTCTTTTTAGTTTACCTACTCCTCTTGGTTTTAAAACAAAGCTTAGCAATAACTCTGCTTCTACTGGGTCTACAGACCTGACACATATACCATTTTTACACTTTTCTATAAGCTATATTTGCTATTTGCTAATTTTTTCAATAAAGTAGGTACCTACTTTTTGAGTTATTTGCGAAAAACCGTCTAAAAACGTGTTTTTTTTTTGTTGAAAAATGAACATATTCACTCGCAAATATCTCTAAAATTATTGACTTAGTGAAAAAACTCTATAAAATAGAAGTTGTTTAGAATTAGTCAGTTTATCCAATTCCGGACTTATTTGAACGTATTTGTTTTCATCCCCGATAACGTACGAAACTCACCTCCAGATCAAAAGCACATATCGGCACAATATCACTTTTTTTCTTTAACATGTTAGCTATGCGTGTCCCAAATTTTATGTCAGACCAAGCGTTTCTTCAAAATTCTGAACAAAAACCGTAAGTAAATTAAACGAAAATGTAAAAGGTACATTCCATGTCAAATCACTTAGGCGAAAAAATTTGGATCTCCGATTTGTCTGAAAATTGGTATATAGCTTCTGCGGGACGTAAAAAGAAGATATTTAAGGTCTTCTTCTTCTTTTTTCTCAAAATGTTATTTTATGCGATTTTACAGTGATTTGGTGTTTATTTAAACAAATTTGCATTTTCTGTCGTAAAGTATCAATGAAAAACATAATATTTTAATAGAAATGACTCAAAAATGTCATTATATGGCATTATAACAAGTTATTTTGAATCAAAACAAGTTTTTGATCAAATTATATAGTGTAAAAAACGTTAATATACCGTTTTTTACATTTTCCTCCATTCCCAAAATACATCATCATCGATTTGGCTAAAAATTTTCCCGCAGATAGCTAAAAGATAGGACTTTCAGTGGTTAGAAGGATTTGAAATATATTATAATACCAAAAAAGTTACATGCAGTAATATCATACTCAAAAGTATATATTAGTCCAGTCGGGATAGCATTTGACCTTGAATGCCAAGCTGCACAAAAATTTATTTTTCTGATCTTTAGGGGAGTCAATAGTAGCCTAAATTTAAAATCGCGAATGAATTCCTCCGTTACGTTAGCGGCCATCTTGATTTTAAAGGAGAACCTGTTTTGCTCAATATCTCCGCCATTTTTAACTTTTCGACAAAAATGGAAGGAACTGAAATTGTTCCAAATAAATCGTATTTACAATTATTACAATTTCTTTTTAACAATTTTTGTCGTGAGGTCGATATTTTCGAGTTAATTTTACTTACAGTAGACGACTATATTTTTGACTATAATATTGCATGTAACTTTTTGGGTATTGTAATATAATTCAAATCCTTATGACCACTTAAAGTCCTATGTTTTGTCTATCTGTGGGCAAATTTTCAGCCAAATCGATTATGATGCATTTTGGGAATGGAGAAAAATGTAAAAAAACGGTATTTTAACGTTTTCTATACTATAAAATTTGATCAAAAGCTTGTTTTGAATCAAAGTAACTTGTTATAATGCCATATAATGACATTTTTGAGTCCCTTCTATTAAAATATTATGTTTTCCATTGATACTTTACGAGAGAAAATGGAAATTTGTATAAATAAACACCAAATCACTGTAAAATCGAATAAAATAACATTTTGAGAAAAAAAGAAGAAGAAGATTTTTTGACCTTAAATATCTTATTTTTACGTCCCGCAGAAGCTATATACCAATTTTCAGACAAATCAGAGGTCCAAATTTTTTTTTGCTCCAAAATTGAGTGGTTTGAAATGGAATGACCCAAAATTAATTTTTAAAACAAATATTTTAAGTCGTTATGAGAAAATTATAATTTAGCAGATGAAATAAAATAAACACAATTCAACTCGTAAAATATTTGGACCCTTACCAGCCGAACTAGCCGAACAGGTAAAGAACCCACCTTTTATATGGTTTATAATATACCTTTTCTACCTGGCCTCAAACGATTGATACTTTTAACTCGTGGCAACATCGATTGACGGCAAATACACCGCAAATACACATTTTTATGTGGTGGAAGTCAAAATGGCTGTGAAGTGTAAAAATTTTTGTATATAATTTAAATTTTTAAAATCAACATTTTAGAAAACTGAGAACGATACAGGGCATTAAAAAATGCGCTCAACAAACATACACGAATTAAAATTCGAAAATTATAGTATTTCTTAGTGATGCCAAATGACTGCAACATGAAAAGATGACATAATGATAGCGGGATGTATATATATATATATATATATATATATATATATATATATATATATATATATATATATATATATATATATATTTTTAGTGGGAAAGATGTGTCGGAATCGTTGAATATATCTCTCATGTTGTTAAATGTTGTTCTGACATGTTCAATTCTAGATCGTATTTCGGTTGTTTGAGCCCATTTCGAGTTTACGATTTTTTCAAGGTATATAAACCAGTCAACTTGTTCAATTAATTGGTTTTTTGTTTTCAATTATCTGGCAGGTTTTTGAGTTTTGCTGACCAGCATCCATTTTGTGTTATTTGTGTTGAGGTTAAGTCCTCTTTCTTCACTCGCTCTTTGTACCCTGCCCATAAGATGCTGAAGTTCATCGATACTACTGGCAAGTACGACTGTATCGTCCGTATATCGGATGTTATTTATCGGATATGACTTGCGTCATCTGCATATCTTATGTTGTTAATAGATCTTCCGTTAATTATTATTCCTTCACTTTGAGAAAGTAATGCTTCTTCAAAATTGGCTTCACTATACGAATTAAAGAGTAATGGATACATAATACATCCCTGCCCAACTCCTCTCCTCATTTCAATTTCTGGACTGGGTTCGTTATCTATTACAATTTGTGCTTTTTGATTCTAGCAAAGGTTTGTTATTATTCGTAAGTTTCTTTTGTCTATGTTTTTTGTCTTTAGAATTTGGACTAATTTTTTATGTCTTACTTTGTCAAATGCTTTCTCAGAATCAACGTAACAAACATGCACATCTACATTCAAGATCTACCGCCCCGCAAAATCTCGACATCTAGCAACCCTTGACATGAGTCAGGTGAAGTATATAAAGAACGAACATCTCCGATTGCGATACCCTTCCACCATCCTTTGGTACCGGAGTGAACACAGACATTATGAAACAACAGACTCTGAAACAGCGCAGGATGAAAGCTAAGAAGATGATACTATATTTGTTTAGATTCCTATTTTTTCGTTCGATGCTACATACAACATTATTAAATTTTTCAAATTACAGCTGGATACAGTATTTTCAAGTCTCTTCATCATATTACGTCATTGTCATTTTCAAAAATTGAATTTTGGGAGTAAGTTCCTTTAATCTCACAAAATACTAAATTTACTTTATAAAACTTTCTACAATACCTACTTATTTAAAATACGAAAGCCTATTTTCAGATTCCGGATATTAAAACGTCCTGTCTGTTGATTAAAGCTCATTCTAATTGATCTTTTCATTTGCTTGCTCTTTAACCCCTTTCGCTTGAACCCCAAACTTATTAAGTCCTCAAAACTCAATTTTCTATATGGCTTATTATTATAAACTTTGTACTAATTTCTGAAATGGGGAATGTGTTCCCTGTAACAGCATGAAGTAGAGAGTGGAGTAAGTACAACGTATCCAGAACTTGTAATTAGGAATGATACTCCATTGTACGGGAACGGGAGCAGTGGTGTAGCTCCAGCATCTACGCAACCGTTTGATTGTTTTGTAAACAATACCAGCCAGCTACATTAATGCTCGTATACCTGTTGAAACTGGGAAACATACACCACTTTCAATTTGACCCACTTAATTATACAGGTGACAGTAGAAGATATAATTAGCTAAAACTTCTTCTTAGAACGTTATATACGTCACACGTTTATTATTTATATTTAAATAACTATTTTAATCCAAAGTCAAAGTTTTCAACCTAATAGAACTATTAAAAATATTGAAAAACAAATTGCAAGCCAGATGGATGCTGCAGCGAATAAGACAAGAGAGAATTCAAAAACTTACAATTCACGACCCCTGTCAGCTGTCTGTTCAGCTGGTAAATTCCAATGGAAAATGGACCTAGTTACTCAAAGGAGTAAAACTAATATTATAAAATAAAATAAAAATGTATACCATTTTTATTCAGTTGCAATGCGAAGGCAAAACTGTCTTATTTTTCACTTAGAACAGAAAGGGCAAACCAGCACTCTAAATCGACGATTTTCGACTCTAATTGGAGTCATCATCAGAGAGGCGTAGGTTTGATAATCTCTGCCCCAAGTGACGAAACTCCGAGGGTTTATCGACGCATTGCAACTGACGTTTATGGAGTAGGTGTCTAGCGACATCGTCGATTTAGAGTGCTGGTTTACGCTCTCTGTTCTAAGTGAAAAATAAGACACGTTTGCTTTTGCATTGCAACTGAATAAAAATGGTATACATTTTTATTTTATTTTATATTAGTTTTAATCCTTTGAGTAACTAGGTCCATTTTCCGTTGGAATTTACCAGATGAACAGACGGGATCGTGAATTGTAAGTTTTTGAATTCCCTCTTGTCTTCTTTGCTTCAGCATCCATCTAGCTTGCAATTTTTAGAAGCCATGGAGGTGTTACCAGGAAAATGGCCCAATATGTTTTCAATTAAATATCGTTTAGGAATATTTTTATTATTTTTCAATATTTTTAATATTTCTATTAGGTTGAAAACTTTGAGTTTCAGTTGTCAGATGTCGCTAGATACCTACTCCATAAACGTCAGTTGCAATGCGGGGATAAGCTCTCAGAGTTTCGTCACTTGGGGCAGAGAGCAGCAAACCTACACCTATGACCTATCTGATGATGACTCCAATTAGAGTAAAACATCGTCTATTTAGAGTGCTGGTTTGTGCTCTCTGTTCTAAGTGAAAAGTAAGACAGTTTTGCCTTTGCATTGCAACTGAATAAAAATGGTATACATTTTTATTTTATTTTAATCCAATTTTTGTTGATTTAATCTATTTCTTAACTTTCTGTTTTTTTACTATTTTTCTTATAAAATTAGTTGTCACTCAATTCATTTAGCAGCTAAATATTCTGCCCTTATTTTCCCCCTTCGTTTAAAGGCAACAACTAACTTCATCACAGGCATACATTAATTTTTTATGATGTCTATGCAACGTTCCATGCAACCAAATATTCGTCAGTTGGCAACTGTTGAACTTCAGTCATGTCAGCTTTAATTCTAAAATGAAAGTGGAAATGTTTTCTGCATCTTGTGTCTATTTAGGGCGATGTTTCTCTCATAAATTCATTTATATCGTTTAAATCGCCATTTCAGTAAGATGACTTCTTCATATTCAATATTTTTACCAATATTGGACTTAAGTTATCAACTTATTATTAACTTATTAAGTTTATGACTATTTCCTAAAGAATCGCTTTCCACTCTTCATCTAATGCAGTTTTTAGCTCAGCCACTGTCGCTGGTGCTTGATTACGGACCCGAACTCTGCGTTTGAGCTCATCCAACAAGTACTCGATGGGATTTATATCCAAACTCAATGTAGGTCAGTCTATTGTTGTTTTTTTTGGTGTTAGCCAGCGTATAAACCAGTAATATTTCGTAATCAGCGCTGTGTGACATCGAGCGTTAAGATGCATTAGCACGAAGCCGTCGCCTATGTAGCCTGGCATAAGGAACAACTTGGTATTGGAGAATATCCGTAATGTAACGATCCGCCGTCAAAACAAACCCCACCGCGACAACCACTGGGCACGAACACCAGCTCTGTTCTTCCTCCTAAATATATACTACCCCAAAACATACACGAACCACCTCCATAGCTCACGAACCACCTCCATAGCAGGACTAAGAAATAGCCTCCTATAGACGCGTCGTCTTCTGTTATTGCTTTACAATCACATTCGACTCTCGTCCTAGAATAAAACTCTAGGGGAGAGTACTTTGTACCTTGAACCGGATTTTTTCAAAGCTCAATAATTTTTAAGTTTTTAAATTTTAATGAAAAATTTTTAGACTAACATTTAGTTTACACACCATAGTATACTATATTACAAGATCATTTTAATAAAACAAAACCAAACATATTTTTTTGAATTTTATTTATTAGAGCTAATTTGGTCCAAGGTACAAACCAGTCTTGTACCTTAAACCACGTAGTCTTATACGTTGAACCACCCCTAAACCTGTAAAATATACAAATATACAAAACATTGTGTTACTCAACATCTCAACATCTAAGTCAAATACATGTACTCCTTTTTGCCTTTCAGACAACCCAGCCTGACTTGGTGGTTTAAGTTTGAGCAAGACATCTTCAATGTCAATGTCAAATTGTTGATCACTTGGGTCAAAAAATTTGTTGCTGTTCAGAATTCTCTTCAGATACTGGACCGTTAAATAGGGACTTACAGCAGTTACTTGTGCAACATAAAAATGTGTCTCCTTTTTTCCCATTCATTTTGTACGGCCCAACGTACAAGACGTGATAGCGGTCCAAGGTACAAGACTCGGCCGAAAAGAAAACAAATAATGTGGATTTAACCTGATAAAACGGTTTTGTTATATTTCTCACTATGTTGTTTAACTACCTGTTAGTATAGGCATACACCCCCTGTGATTTAATTTACGATATCTGTTAACACAAAAATAAAAAAAGAAAATTATCTATCTTATAAATAGGTACTTTTCACTAAATAAAACACTATTATTTTTACGATAGCCGCAAATGATTTTTAGTCACGTTTGAAACAGGCTCGATGAATCACAATCTAAATATCGCAAAAGTCCGTCTCTGTCGTTATAGATAGAAGTAAGACGAAATGTACTTCCCAACGCGTTCTATTAGGCCACCCACAAGAAAGCGGAGGGATTAATATTTTAAGAAATTCTAGACGCCTAAGCTGGTAATTTAGATATTGCAGGCAGTAAAATCACAAAGAGACTTTAGAGCTCGGAGACAGCTTTCCTAAAAGTATTTACTTTGCACAGGATATGCCTCATAAAAAGAAGAATAGGAAAGATTGCTAAATGTTTGAGTGATAGAAATCTAGGAATTCCACAAAATTACAACGCAGTAACTTTCGTGGGAATCCTTAAACGGTTACAAAAAGGACACTCGTGGTGATTGGCCGAAAAAGAAACGTATGATCATAATAAGGCTGGTCTAAACATTATTTCCCAGCTATGTGATTGGTACGAAAATTTCGGAATGATGATTATTGGTCAAATTAGGTGATAGCTGTGAAAAAGGGAGGTGAATATAGAGAGCAGAGAGGAATATTGTCCGAGATTAGGACAAGAAGAAATCAATTAAGTTCTAGCGGTCATGCAGTGAAGACCTGCATTTTTTCTTGTCTGTGCCTAAATAGGCAAAATGGAATCTTAAAGATTCTGTCGTGAAAATCGCAAGTGCGATATGTTGTCTTAAATACCATACCGGTATATTCTCTGTGTTGTGTCCGGTACGATAACAGAATAGTTTTCTTAGTACGGCGTATAATATGTTCGTGCAAACAGAACTTAGTTCAACTTTTGCGGATAAGATTTTCGTTTAATATGTCTCATATAAACCGCACTTAATTCAATCTAAATGGAACGCAGTTCCATTTTTTTTTAAAAGACAATGGTCTAAATAAAATATGTTTAATTATCAAGTCAGTGAGAAGTATCACTAATAATCATGAATACAGTTATTTTCTTTTCATAAAACAAAAAGAACTATGGAATTTTTATTTTTCGTATAATATAATAACAATTATGTAACAGTACTTTAACTCTAAAAATGAAAGTGAAAAGTGAAAGTGATTTCGTCGTATCCACAACTCTGGCGAGCTAACCCGATTCCAGCAATTCAACAACAATGGATCATCACCAGGTATTTTGCAATAAACTGTTTCGTTCCTTTTTCTTTTTTTTTGAACTTTTAAGATGAAACGCGAAAGACTTATTTTTTTTATTTTTCTAATCAACTCAGTTTAATGACAATTTTCTATCTAAATAAATGGTAACTATGTTAAAACTTATTTCGTCTTTTTCTGTTCGCACAATCCATCTATGTATCCTTATTGTATTAGGAAACGCAGCCTACCACAGACAACAAGGGTAAGTACCATTAGTAGTCAAAGGGATACCATTTTTTTCGTAACATTTTTGTAATTTTTATATAGATAAATAGCAATAGATTCTGATCTATTAATGGCGCCCAAAAAATTAATAATTTCTTTTCTTTAGCTTAAATATTGTTGTATGAACTCACACCCTAAAATCTCTTGATGATTAGAGCCGCCGGTGCGATTTTAAATTATGTAGCACGAATTTTTTTTCAAGTTTATGTACATCACATGTTTATCTAATTTGTCGTGCATCACGTTCAACAACTAACCACAGACATACGACGGTAGTAGAAGAACTTGAGATAAGAAACACAGACAGTTCGCGCGCAAAATAAAAGAGAAATGAGGTGGCCCATGGTACAAGCTATCCCAAGGTACAAGCTTCTCCCCTACTCCATTGGCCAAGGTCCCAATTGACGTGTTGTTGGGCAAACTGAAGTTGCGCTTGTTTATGACGTGCGTTTAATTTGGGCCCTATGTTATCTTGTCTGGGAGTCAAAGTGGCAGCCTTAATTCTTCCCCTAACTATCCACTGAGTGACGGTGACCCCTCGAGTATTCCTCAAGGATCGTTGAAGCTCAACTCCTGTCGCGTGCTGATTCCTTAATGCACTCAGGACAATGAATTGATCATCTCTCTTTGGTATTACACGTCGCCAACCCGAACCGGTTCGTCGACTATAGCTACCGTTTTCATGGTATCGGCTGTAAGCCCTTGAGATTGCAGACTGTATCATATGGAGGCGACGGGCGACAGTCGTCTGACTATAGCGCTCTCATAATTCTGCAATTACCTGGGGTTCCTTGACTTGTTAAGTATCCATTTATAAAATATTCACTTACTGCCCTTCGAAGTGTACACACAGGTCAACGTTTGAAAAGCGACTGAGACGATCACCGGCAAATTCATAGAAGTCTAAATTGCGTACCACATACCCGTTATAATGTTTGCTGCATTCTGCATACTCTATGCCATACTAAAATTACAACACGTTGCCAATTTGCATAAAACAATTATTTTTTGGAAGCTTTATAAGAGACAATATTTTTTGAATTACTTGTTTTAGTTCAAAGAGGACGACATTAAATTACTAAGCATAGAATACAATTCATCGAGTGAGTCGATTTTTTTGCTCGCGGTGTACTTTATAATTACTGGTAAAACAGTTAAATTTTACTTTGAAAATAATATGAAAATTCACTTTAAAAAAGCAAGTAATACGCAACTAGGTTTAATTAACTACAATGTAGCTTGTCTGCTTTAAATTTCGTTTTGTAAATATATATCTAGCTCATCGCATTTAAGAATCTCAAAAGCTTTTGTAAACCTACACTTTTGATATAATTAACCTCTCAAAAAATATCCCGACTTTTGTTTTACCTGCTGTGATTCAGCGAAATCCACAAAATATTCAGCTTTCCTGAAAATTGTGTCTTTCATTAAATTAGACGGGAAATTCCGACCATAATATAAAATAAGTTGTCTTTGTACTTCTTACGATCACTCGCAGTGATGATGGTAGACAATGAAAAGTATATTACGTTTTAATTTCTAAGAACAGCGCAAATACGGTAATTTGCAGAATAAAGGGTAAGTATCTGTGAAATTATATGAACTGAAAGATATAATTAGATATAAAAGAAAATAATAAAAATTAACGTAGGCAAATATTGACCCGACATTTTTTTACAAGTTTCTCATCGCTTCATCCAACCTCCCATAATTGATGGGGCTACCTACATTACGGCGTTGAGGTACGAAATTACTTAAATATCGTTTTCTTAAGTGTTTTCGAATGAATATACAGTGCGTCCATAAAGTAATGCATAAATTCATTATTTCGTAAACCCACGACTTTAAGAAAAAATTGCGAAAAAGGCGATTTTTATTTTTAAATTATAATTTTTTGGCATATATTTCATACTAGTGACGTCATCCATCTAGGCGTGATGACGTAATCGATGATTTTTTAAATGAGAATAGGGGTCATGTGATAGCTCATTTGAAAGGGAATTCAATTCTCTATTCACTAATATAAACATTATCATAATTATTTATACAGGGTTTTCAAACAAAAATTTAATTAAATTAATTGAGACAAAAAGAAGAATGTATATAATTTATTTAATTAAAAATACGTTTTAATGTTAAAAGAAAACAGGAAAATGTTTATGACGAATAAATATTGCTTTTCGCTTAAATTAAATGTTAAACTGCCACCCACGTGGCAGTTTGAAAATTTCGTTTAAGCGAAAATCAATGTTTATTTTTCAAATAAAACATTTTTCTGTATTCTGACAGCAGTAAAATGTATTAACAATTAAACAAATTACATAGATTCGTCTTTTTGTGTCAATTAATTTAATTAAAAAAATATTTTTTGGACGCCCTGTTTAAATAATTATGTTAATGTTTATATTATTGAATAGAGAATTAATTACGCTTTTAAATGAGCTATCACATGGCCCATCTTCTCATTAAAAAATCATCTATTACGTCATCACGCTCAGATAGATGACGTCACTAGTACGATATATGTATATGCCAAAAAATCGTAATTTAAAAATAAAAATCGACCTGCTTCGAAATTTTTCCTTAAAGTCACCGTTTTACGAAATAATGAATTTATGCATTACTTTATGGACCCACTGTATAAGATAGTTGGATACATAGAAAGTATCAAGCGACCACCAAGGTCTACAGATTTGTCTAAAGTCTACTAAATAATGTAGAAGAGTTGAAGCAGCGCATCAGAAATAGTTTCTGAAGTCAACGTTAGGAAACAATTTAGTCTTTCTTATTGCATTATTGCTGAAGATCGTCAATTTTAACATTTCTTATAATTTCATTGTATTCTCTTTTTCTTTCTCCCCTTCCTTTTACCCTATCAAGGAGTCGGATTTGGACCAGCTATTTTAATTTCCATTCACACCATCTCTTCCATTATTTTCTATTTCCTGCCATTATTTTCAATTCCTCGAGTGGTTCTTGTTTAAGTTTTCCCGACTCTACTACTTGTTGTATTCATTTTTTTCTTGGTCTGTCTCTTTTTTACGAGGTTCTTTGATTCATGGACTTTGCTTGTAATTCTGTTGGTTGCATCCTCATCAGATGCCCATACCAGTTTATTTGTCACTTATAATTTGATCCATTATTGGTTCTTTGTCGGCAATTCTCCTAATAGTCTCGTTGCTTAATCTATCCCATTTTGTCTTATCAACTATCGTTTTTAGGTCTCTCATCTCCATTGCATCTAGCATGCTCTTATGTTTTCCAGAATATCAAGTTTTCACTTGTATAGAGCACAGTCGGCATCTATGCAAGTTATATTGTGTTATATATGTTTACCCTTGTCTCTCGTGTAAGTTCTCTTTTTCCCTCTATTGAGGCTAACGCATAGTGTAACTTGTTTGATTTCGTTGCCCTGTTTGCTATTTTACAGTCTATTTTTCCCGAAAAAACAGGCCCAGGCAGAAAAAGAACAACCTTATAGCATAACAAAAATCTGTTTTGTTTAAAACCCGTCTTATTTACAATTATCCCTTGTATTTTGTGTTGGTGATACCATTCATTAAAATATGTTAAAGCCCGCCCTGTTCGAAATATTACAAATTATTTCACAACAATAAGAAACATTCCGCTAACATAACGCGTAGATAAAAATACCTACTTCCCCTGTAAATTAGGCATTGACCTGATCCCAACAAATAAGTTAAGGATCAAAGTCGCATTGTATTGCGCGTTTTTTTCTCGTTTTGTTGAGGAGAAGCTAGTTCGAGGTTGACACCCAAACTGCGAGTATGTAGCAGTTCGAACTCACAGACTGGCCACACCTTACTGGCATGAATTAGATATTATAGTTATGTGAAGTCAAATGAATGGTTCATACTTTGTTCTGCGACTGTTGAAAAATACCCGTGAAAAAGTTTCACTCCATAAATTGGATTTTAAAGTGAAAAACGGATACCCATGAATTGCGACTTAGATGGTGACCGGTATTGTGTGTTTGTTTTGATTCCCTTTTTTTTGAAGTTTGGTCCAATGTTATCCTCTATTTGAAGTCCCCGATGAGATGTCTGGTTTGGTCTCAACTTTGTCCTGTTTCCCTTTGTCTAAGGTCCATTTGATTTCGTCATAAGAAGCCCACCCATGCGTTGAATGGAAAGTTTTGGTTTAGTGTGATGTGACCAGGAAATTTTTTTTTAAAAGGTACTGTACAATTTTGTTTTTAAAAGAGATTTACTTTCAAGTAAATACGAAAATTTGCAGTTGATAAATTTTTAATATTTTTTATAGAGATTGCTTTCAATATGGTAAAATTTTGAAAAGAAAATGATTGTAAAACGTTTAATATCTGAATATCATTTGTCCTGTTTTGTTATTCTTAGCTATCTAAGCATTCTCGTTCAAAAATAAAGCCCTAATAATATGTAAATTAAATAATAAGCAGTGAAATTTGACAGCTACATGACTTTGAAATATGTAGGTCAATCTTGTTTTGAAATATATACTGCTCAATATAGTTTGAATATTTTTTGTATTGTAAAAGTCATAAAAAGGTTATAATTTTTTATTGTCATTCCCATGGTAAAGTCTTACAGTTTGTATTTCCTGTTTGAGAATATGTTTTTTTAATAATAAAAATAGAGTTTTGAGATTTTAATAAACATTTTAATAATGTACCTATTTTTATTTCTGTAACCCTTTAAAAATTATTAACCAGATTTTTAATACAATTGTAATTGAGTGTTAGTAAAAAGGAAAAGAGAAAATGGCATAGAAGCCAAGAATGAAGTTGAAAGTTGCCAAATTAGACCCAAAAGAGGAATCTTACATGAATGTCACCTCATTTGGTATCCGTAAGTTCAGATATATTTCCAGTAAGTACCCAGTAATGAATCAGAGGATTTTTCAAACGGCGTCCAATTTTGTTTAAATAGTAGAAAGGCCTCCCAGTCTGTGTAAGTATCCTTTGTTTACTTGGTAATGGTAGTTAGTTCTTCCAAACTCCTCCTATTCCTTAAGACGAATTCACGACCTGCTCACCGAACAACCAACTGATGCGCCGTTCGAAAAAGAAGGTTTGAGTGTCTGTTTCTTTTTCTTTAGCCCGATTTCGAGCCCCCAGTATCCATTAAGTTAATTTTATCCCTGACCCCATCATAGCAGACATTTAAAACGCATAAACCTGGCTCCGAAATCTCTCCAGGAGTGTTATCGAGAGACATTCGCTAATCTGCTTCGAGCTGCTGCAGATAAGGTTACTATTGGCAATATGATCGCCAACGTTCGATAATCGGAAAGGGTACTGAAAGAAGCAAAGAAAAAGTAGTAAAATTAACTAATTTATTACACACGTTTTGATTTCTATAAGTTTTTTAATTGATTTATTACAGTACAGTTAAGTGAAAGTTGTGATATAAAAATGTTTCTATTCTGTTCACAAAATCCCAATTAACTTTTTGTGCCAATCCCTTTCTAGAAAAATCATTTCGTTTAAACCGATTGACATTTTTTCTCGGTTTCTTCCACAAGAAAATGGCAGTTAATTAAGATTTGTATACTTGGAAATGGGGGAAAATGTTTTTTACGTCTTGTGCCCTTTAATCCACTAAATAGACAGACACAGATTCTGTGCGGAAAAATTATTTCAGAAGACAAAAGTTTCTTTTGAAAACTTTTTTTTCTACGACATACAAAATCCCCCAACTCAACAGGATGTTTATTTATTATTATAGCTCAGTAAAAGAAGGCCGTTTTTAGTTTAGACCGTTAAAAGACGATGACACTAGGGCTGATTTATCTTACAACGGGACGTGGACGGCACGGCGATCGTACGGAGTACGTTGAAAAATCGTGTGATACGAAAAGCATTGGCTAGTTTATCACACAACGCAACGAGATGACTCCGGGGACGTGCTGCGACGTGCGCATTATATTGTTCCACGTGCACGCCCCGTCTTAACATAAATCAACAGCCTTTTACAGACGTATCAGCCCATAGATTGATAACGAAACAGAGGATGATCGAACGATATATGTTAGGAATATCCCCGAGGGAACATATACGAAAAAAGGACATGCGAAGCAGGACGAAGGGTGAAGATGTAATTGGAATAATTGCACAAATGAAATGGAACTGGGTAGGACACGTGGCACGACAAAACATCGAAAGGTGGATGAGAAACATTGTACCGGGTGTCCCAATAAGAATGGCTCTCGGCCATATCTCAGGAACCGTTTATAGTAGAGCTTTGAAATAAAAAATTTTGTAACAAAAGTTGCCTCAGGAAAAGCCTGGAAATTATTTTCATAATTGTGGGACCACCGCTAGAGGGCGTAATTGAATATCAAAAATTAAAAAATCTAAATTTTACAAAATTTTCCTAATGAAGGGGCACTGGAAATCCGATCGTCGTATTCTTCATAAAATTCTACGCATATTTGATTTGACAAGTTTAGGTCTACCTTTGGAAATAAGAGGTGGGGCTGAGTGGGAACCTTGTTATGAAAAACTGGCTGTGAGTCCGGTTCTGCTTAATCAAATTTTGCAAACTTAGCCTTGTTGAAGACAGATCTTTTTCGTCAATGTAAAAGTTATGATTTCGAACCAACTTACTGAGTAATATGCCAGCTATAAGGCGTTATTTAATTTTTTTCAGAAATCTAGTGTTCCTTGGAAAATATTAAATACAAACATGTATTTTTAATACCATATTACAAAATTAGACAAAATTAGCAACAGAATAGCGAAAACGGCATGTTAACACCTTTTCTCTATCTCGAGATATCTTACAAAACGTGTAAATTTAAAAACATAACTGTTACTGTCACCGGTAAACGAAATTCATTAAAAGTAGTGTGCTATGGAAACAACAAAGAAATATTTTCCAGCTGTCAACGTATATTAGGTCTTTTCAACGCTCCTCATTTGTTTCGAGCCTCATTCATATCTCGTATATTAATATTATACACGGATTATACGGCATATGACAGAGGCTCGAAACAAATGAGAAGCGTTAAAAAGCCCTATTACAAAGAAATAAAAACAACTATTTAGTGATGACATAAACGTTCAAATTTTTGTCCATCATTTTCGTTGCAAACATTTACTCTTTCAAGAGTAGATTGAACAGCAGTCTCAATTTCTGCTCTCGATATGCTTTGAATGGCGTTTAGTATTCTCTGGATAATGTATTCTAGAGTAGTGTATGATGGGCAACAATTTGAATATTTAGGTCGTCACTAAGTAGTTCTTTTTGTTCTGTGTTATATTTAATTTTAATAGTATTGTTTCTCTTTATATTGTTGTTTTAATTAATTATATTTTTATACGTTGACATCTGGAAAATGTTATTTTGTTTTTTTCCACAGCACACTACTTTTCATTAATTTAATTTACCGGTGATAGTAACAGTTATGTATAAAATTTACACGTTTCTCGAGATATCTTGAGATAGAGAAAAGGTATCGACATGCGGTTTTCGCTATTCTATTGCTAATTTAATCTAATTTTATAAAGTAGGATTAAAAATGCATACTTGTATTTAATATTTTCCAAAGAAAACTAGATCTCTGAAAAAAATTAAATAACGCCTCCCAGCTGGCTTATTACTTATTAGGATGGTTCAAAATTATCACGCTTACATTGAAGAAAAAGATCAGTCTTCAACAAGATCCAGTTTTCAAAATTTGATTTAGCAGAACCGGACTTACAGCCATTTTTTCATAACAAGGTTCCCACTCACCCCCACCTCTTATTTGCAAAGGTAGAGTTAAATTTGTTAAATCAAATATGCGCAGAATTTGATGAAGAATACAATAATCGGATTTCCAGTGCCCCTTCATTAGGAAAATTTTGTAAAATTTAGATTTTTTTATTTTTGATATTCAATTACGCCCTCTAGCGGTGGACCCACAATTATGAAAATAATTTCCAGGCTTTTTCTGAGGCAACTTTTGTTATAAAATTTTTTATTTCAAAGCTCTGCTATAAACGGTTCCTGAGATATGGTCGAGAGCCATTCTTATTGGGACACCCGGTACATTGGAGACCACGCGAGCACAGTTGTAGCAGAGAAAGACCACAGAAACTGGCACCAAATAGCACAAAACAGAGAAAAGTGGTTAACCCTTGGGGAGGCCTTTGTCCAGGAGTGGATGCAAATAGGCTGAAGAAGAAAAGACCGTTTTGGAGTGTAATTTTCCTAGTCACGACGGATTAGCTTGAAAATTTGGATTTAGGCCCCTCTTACCCTCTATTTCAATATTGGAGCTGAGTCCAGGGTTGCTTTTACTTGGGAGGTGAGAGCTACCCCAGATAAAGGTATGTAATATGCTACATGAACTTCAGTTAGTGTGTGTCAGTGTGGGTCTTAAAATAAACATCTTCAAAACAAAATTCATGACAAACCTATTACCTAGCGGAAATATCAATATTAGGGACAACGAAGTAGAGCTGGTGGAAAAATACATATACACGTACCTTGGGCATGAAACAAAGATCACAAGAGACAAACAAATATGTGAAGTACGAAAAAGAATAAACCTAGCATGGTCAGCCTATGGAAAACTAAAGCACATCTTTAAAAGTGGGTATACCCAATTTCTTTAAAACGTAAAACATTTGACAAATGTGTGTTACCTGTTCGCTTGGGAGACATTCTAAATATATTAATAGAAAATAAAACACCGACCAGCATAACAAAGATAGTTCATAACCTAAATAACAACAACGTAACCAAAGTTAGAGCAGAAGAGCAGTTCACTGAAAATATTCCAACACCGGGAGGAATTAGACAAGAAGACAGTTTAAGCCCCTTCTTGTTTAACCTACTCATGGGCAAAATTATAAATAAAGTAACATCTCTTAATCTAGGATATAGAATGGGCAACAAAAGAATTGGTATGGTGTGATACGCAGATGATGCAGCAATTATTGCTGAATCAGAAGATGATCTTCAGAGACAGCTCTTTCAGTCCTTTCAAGTAAGCCGCCAACTAAATATGAACATTTCTACCAAAAAAACTAAATGTATGACAATAGCAAAAGATCCGCTCAGATATAAGTTAGTGGTTGAGAACAACCCCATAGAACAGGTGATGCAATTCAGATATATGGGCATAGATATATCAAACACTCACGACCCAGTAAAGGACCTGAGGAATCAGATCAACAAAGCATCTGCATTGTCAGGATGTCTGCGGGAGATAGTCTGGTCAAATCCGTATATGCGCACATATAGTAAAATTAGAATCTACAAGACTTGCATACACCGATCATGACATATGGCATAGAAGTGCGCGAAGACACCAACAAAATGAAACAGATGCTAAGAGTTGCCGAAATGAAAACCCTAAGAACAATAGTGGGGAAAACAAGAAGAGGCAGAGTTAGAAATACAGACAATAGAGAGCAATGCAAAATTCAAGATATTGTAAGATGGGGAAGGCAGCGCAACGGGATGTGGTACAACCATGTAAGACGAATGGATGAGACTAGACTCTCAAAAATTGCCCTAGAAAACAACCCGCCCGGTTCAAGACCACCTAAAAGATGGAGGGATAGTTGGCAATCTACTTCCCAGAAAATTAACCAGAGGCAGCTTCAGAATTAAACAGATCGGAAGATCTGCAAGAAGTAAAAGAAAAAGAGTGTTACCTGTGATGACTTATGGTACCAAAACTTTGACATTGAGAGTTACAACTTCTAAAACAATGCAAATAGCTCAGAGGAAAATGGAAAGGTTAATGCTGAGTATATCGCTTTGTGACCGAGTTAGACATGAAGACTTGAGACGAAGAACAGGAGTTACGGATGTAATTTCCCGAATTACAACCCTGTAATGGAACTGGTCCGGACACGTCGCCCGAATCAGTGATGACAGGTGGATGAAGAGATTACTGGAGTGGAGACCGAGATTAGGCAAAAGAAGTAGATGAAGACCACCTACACGTTGGACTGAAGATCTCAAGAAAATGTCAAGAAATTGGATGAAAAGTGCTAAAAATAGAACACAATGGACAAAAATGAGTGAGGCGGTTGTTCATCAGTGGACGCAAAGGGCTGGGTGATGATGATGAGAAAGGGTGGCTTTAACCCCCCCCAAGTAAAAGCAACCCTGGGCTCAAATCCAATGATGAAGTAGAGGGTAAGAGGATCCTAAACCAAAATTTTCATGCAATTCTGTGCTGACCCTGAAAAATACACAGTATCGCCGTATGTCACGTTCATTTACTAGCCTAATATAAAATCCCCCAACTTTAACAGGATTTTTATTCATTATTATGCCAACGTACAAATTTGTCGAGGGTATATAAGTTCGTATCTGTCTTCTGTAAAATTTATAAGCTTCTTATAAGGTTTATTAAAATGGCTGTTTCTGTAGCACATACAATGAATGTTCTTCTGAATTGCTCTAGAATCTTTAGTAGCACGAAGAAGAATAAATGTGTGGGATAATAAAATTGATAAAAATTGAAGTTCACTTCTACTATATTGCATAAAATACTTTAGACCCGGCTTATTTCTTTTTGGCTTTTGCATTTAACATTCTGACACATTCAAAATCAAAACCTACTCTTTTTAATTAAGAGCTACATCAGCGTGTTATAAAGACAGAAAATGCGTTCCAAGATTACAGCTTTAATTTTTAATATTTTATCGAGTTATTTGGCACACATACAGGGTGTTCCAGACTAATTTAGCCACGCTATATCTCTTAAACGAATAGAGATTTTCGAATGGGGCAAAAAGTGATCTATTCTACTTGTAATACACTTTAATATGGCGTAGAAAAAAATCATCCCCCAAATATTCATCCCTTAGTTACAACCCCTAAGGGTAACACAGACGGGGCGGCGTACGTCGACTGAACCCCCGCTGAGATGTCGAAAGCGACGCATCCCTTACTATACTTTGATGCAGTAACACACACCAGACGCTCTTAAAATTTTCGATGCAGCGACTTTCTGGCGACATATCCTGGAACCCATCCACCGCCAATCGGTTTTATGACTTCGACGGCATGTCATAAATGCGTGTATCGTGGTATAACACAGACGTTTGAGCTGTTTTCTAGCGAATTCTGTAGTGAGTGTTGTCAGATCGTGTTTTTGTGATGGAAAATACATATGTAGAAAAATTATTTAATGAAATTCAGATGAGATCAGCTATTTGGGATATGCATATTGATGAATATTCAAACAGAATAATAAAAAACAGGCCTTATTTATTATTTTATTTATTATGCTCTACAGGCCTTGTATTTACAATTTTAGATAATACAGTTTATGCTAATAATTTATATATAATTTTATTTGATGTCTATGTAAAAATTGCTGAACTATGATTCTCCACTATATCCTATTTTTCACCTACTCTTTCCAGTGTGTAATTTCCATCGATACTGTACCTTCCTGAAACTTTCTTGCCGTCTTTTTCTTGGTCTACCTCAGTAATTGTACTGCAACAGTTCGGCGTATTTTCCCGTGTTAAATCCCATAAGAAATCGCTAAGGTCCATTCTGGTCATTTTTGTCTCGTTTTACGGTAGAGGCGCCAAGACTCGTCTGATCGTGACGTGTGAGGTATCGTAGGAAGGGGAGGGGGTAAGGAATAAGTTAACACAAAAAAGAGGACGGCAGAACGGCACTACAGCATATCTCCGTTATTGATCGTAACGTGTGAGATATCGTAGGAAAGGAGAGGGGGTAAGGAATAAGTTACATAAAAAAAGATGACGGCCAAAACGGTATTACAGCATATCACCGTTATTGATCGTGACGTGTGAGGTATCATAGGAAAGTGGAGGGGTAAGGAATAAGCTAACACAAAAAGAGGACGGCCAAAACGGCACTACAGCATATCTCCGGTATTGATCAGATCGTGATGTGCATCGAGGGATAGCGAATATGGTGAGAAAACAATCATCGGGACATTGCCAAAAGGAGTATTGTATCATAGAATTACAATAGCTGCATTGTCAGAGGAACATTGGGAATGTAGACCTACCGTATAAGACACAATAGAATCATTAGGACATTATATCCAAACCACCGAACATACATGACATGCTCTCACTCTCATCTTCCGTTCTTTGCCCAAACCATCTAGCATCTATAAGACATCATAAAAAGACTCTCTCTCTCTCTCTCTCTCTCTCTCTCTCTCTCTCTCTCTCTCTCTCTCTCTCTCTCGAAACAATTAATAAAAGATACAGGTGTCGATAATAACAACATAGCAGCGTGGGAGGTAATACTAGAAATAGAATACGACGAACGTATACCATTCTTATGACCAAAGCAACAATCATCCTCAATATAATCTTCTATAATCTTCTATACATGAATCTCCCTCCATTCATACACCTGGTCATTACAAAGAATATAATAACATTCTTAAGATCAAACCAACAAACATCCACCGTCTTCTATTATTGAATACTACTATACATGAATCTCCCTCCATTCATACACCTGGTCATTACAAAGAACATATAACATTCTTAAGATCAGACCGACAAACATACACAATATAATATTCTCTGATTTCCTGAATCTTCCTCCAATCATACACTTGCTATTTACAAAGATTGTAAGTTGCATACTTTATTTCATATACGGCAAGTAGGGTAATATTATGTAGGTTGGTATTATACTTCTCACATAAAAATGGGATTATCTGTTTTATTAGAAAAATCGTTTAACAATATAGCATAGCACAATCAGTTGTTTGATATATAGATATGAGTTATACGTCGACATAGAAAAGGTATTTAATATAGTGAAAATAAGTTGTATTATTGAAATAGAAAAATACATGTACTGTATTTTACCTATGACCATAAACAAATTTAGACTACACAGACTGAAAAAATGTTAGCAAGGACAGTCAAGCAGTAAGTAATGGTTAATATGTAAACGTTAATAAAATAATGTTAGTATCTAAGCGATGAAATGCGTGTAAAGCGATTTATAAAAATAATGTAAGCATGCAATGAATGAAAGGTAGCCAATTCGGTCGAACATAAATTTGTTGAAAAAACAAAAATATATTCTTAACAGCGATCACCAACGTGAAGGTACGACTACATCGACCGCCAGGTTAGTAGGGGTGATGGTTAGTAGGAATGATTTTTACATTATATGATAATATATTTAATAATAGTGATATACTTAACTTACTAAGATCAGCTCTTTACTTGGTTTAGTAGACATCTTTTTATTGATCTGTTGGACATCTTTTATGTATTCTTATTAATGTTAAAACACCGATACTTTGGTATCAATTCATTCGTTACTAAGTTCTATAGTATTCAAAAATGAATTATTAGGGGAAAATAACTGTAGGTTATCTAATCTTAAAACTAGGGATTTTTTCGACTCCTGTATTTTGATAGGATATCGAAGACTTAAAACTAAATCGGGGAAAGAAGACCATTAAGTTATCGATTGTTTTAACTTGGAGGCTACACGAGCAACGGCTCTGGAATTAACCAGAACGGCTCATTAATTTGCCAGTGGTCCATATCAGATATCTTTTTTTTGGTCATAACTAAACATCTTTTTTAGGGGCATACTTAATTATACTAAATTTAGAGATAATATATACAAAACTACGATCAACTAGAATCATCATATGATATAAAAACAATGAGCGTGGGAAAGGTTGAGGAATGTAGTAAAAAGGGCCTGTTCCAGATATCATTATGTTAGTTGTAATAAATAAAGTTATAAAAAATTACAATATTCAATCATCTAAATAATCTTAGTGACGTAAAAAACGATTAGTGATAGGGTGATAAGAGGAATATAATAAAAAAATTGTACATTTGTAATAAATAAAGTTTTAAGACCAACTTCAATCAGCATCCATCTTAAAGTCAATAAAATCATCAATGATAAATGTTAAAATAAGTTTATTCAAATCTTTGTGTTAAATCTAATCAACATCCATCTCAAGAGTATCAATTAAATAGTGCCCAAAGGGAAGCGTATCATAAGAACCCTGAATGTGATGTCTTTTATCATCATTGGGGCTTAGCGCAATCTTACTTTGAGTTATAGAATAAACTTTGTGTTTATCAGAGCGTATAAGATTTTGTGAGGTGACCTTTGCTGTAAAGGTATCTAAACATTCTACGTAGTCCTCAAAAGTAATTTTAGTATTTACTACAGATTTCTTTACCCCCTTCGCCTTCTTTGTCACACCATAATTTCGTATAATATTATCAACTTCATCATCGTCATACTCTTGTTCTTTCAACTTCCCCCTCAGCTATTTAATGTAAACATCTGTGGTAGCTGCTTTTGTCGTGTATAATTTCGATAGGAGTCCTATGTAGTCGGTCATAATGCAGCCATTATTCTCATCTTTCATTATGCCCAATACCTTCTTATTAACCAGAGGGATGCCGTAAATGTTATCTTTAGGATAGTCTAAGGTATCAAAATATTTATAGCAATCATGTATCATTGCTTCATACGGGTCTTTTTCCCGTATCTCCACGATCACACTATCAGTATCGGTATAGCAGGTCGAAAAGTTTTCTCCGAACCTGCTAGCTAAGTAGCCATATTGGAAATCATATATGGTCGTTTTCGCCAAGTCTAAAATACTCATTCCAACATAAATCGGTTTAACTAACCATATTTCCGCTCTATGCATCTCAACAGCAATCAAATTTTCATTAAAGATAGTAGCGTTTTTAAACAGGGGGCTACTTATTCTAGCTTCAGCTCCATAACGACCCTCCCACTCTGTCAGCAATTTAATATCAACGCGCCTGCGCACACCCTCTAAAGTCTTACCAAACACTGCATTGTTCATAAGCTTAAACAGATTCTTTTCAAACTCATTTTTTGCTGCCTTCCGGAGATTTGTATTCAAGTCGATGTATGACTTTAAACAAGGAGACTGCTTAAATTTCAAGACTCGATGAATCTTTTTTAGTATTAATCCATGAGCTAGCGCTTGCTTCAAGGCCCTGTAATGAATTACATATCTTTCTTTATCATGAAGGGTAGCCATTAATTTGGTCAGCTCTCGCGGACGTTTAGGAGGTTTCATAGTTTTCGGGTTCAAGGATTGGGGACAGAATGGGATGTCTTTATGATGATCATGGAGATGTTGAGGGTACTCCAGATCAACCTCGAGAATGCACCCTTCAGAAGAATCGTCCGGAATACTAAGAACGTCGATGTTAGTATCAGACCACTCGAAACCTCCATATGGAAGATATTGTGACATTGCCCACCCATATTGATTATTGACATCGAAATACATCAGATAGGAGTCGGGCTTCGAAGGGTTGTAAGATGCCATGTACTTGTTATTAGCATGAACACGACGTTTCGAGCAAACTTGACTCAAACCACCACGAATGCCTCGCTCCACAAACAAATGCATATCTGGATCAGTTAAAAGTTCAAGTTCCTGTTTTGTATACTTAAGCATCGCATCCCACGTGAATCCAGGCAGAGTAAAGTAATGAGCGGGGTCAAGATTATATGTTTCGAGACAACTGGAGCGGAACCGTTCGAAAACGTCAGCAAGAAGAAGAATATCGGTTTTCATGTAGAGATCGACGTAATCTCCGAGAGAAGAACAAGAGAATGAGGACCAGACTTGGAGGGCGCGATGATAATGGCGGCGAGGACAAGGTTTATCCTCAAGTTTATTATAAAAAAACTCGATAGGCGGCAGACATGTTTCAATAAAACGATCGAAAGAATCAATATAATCATAAGGCATTATACCTTTCACAGTAAGAAGATTGAACTGCTCCTCGGGAAGGAAAACATATTGAGAGCGGAGATTAGGATATTCGGTCAAATAAGAAGAGAGCTTATCGAGAGAAGACGCCATAAATCGAAAACTATCGATGAAACGAAATTTAATTCGAGCATCATTAATGTGTTTAGTGAAAGAAATATATTTTTCCTTAGTAATAGGAAGAAGATCTACAGGACCTTTGATGTGAGTAGCAATATCATTAATAATGAAATGCGCGTCATATCCACTGAGGTTATGAAATATCACAGGGATAGTGTGAGCATCTTTGTAATTAATATTACAGCCTTCATGAGCTGCAAATCTATAATTATTTTCTGGGATCAGGTGATTATGCTCTCGCATTTTCTTATCACTGGGGGAGAAGCGCTGCTCGCAAATATGACAATGAGTGGCTGCTTGAAAATCACTCTCTTGCTGAAATGTCATATTAATATCAAACGGACACATAAACACTGTAGAAACATCCTCAGCAAGCTGATTTAGTTCATCTGCGAACCATTTCATGCAATCTTTTCCACGATATGATTTGTAAAATGACAGAGAATCATCATAGGAACATTTAAAGTAATACCCAACGGCAGCAGGTATATGTTTTTGATAGGTAGTCTTTTCAGCACTATGTTCCAGAACGCTTTCAAGATCTGCGTATACCGCGAAGGGGGCTTTTAGTTTATTCCTGAAATTCTTAAATTTTAACATTTTATGGCTTTCTTCAGGCATTTTAATGGCTGTTTCATTTATTCTTTCACAATCGTTGATGTGAGCTTCTAGCTGTGTAGACGATAAAAATGGTTGTAAACACCTATCACAGAGAACATCTGAGCGCCCTTTGCAGCATGTCTTATGAACATTCAACTTTTCTTGCGATCGAAAGTAATGGAGGCAGCCATCACAGAAATATTTTGTTCCATCTTCATTGCTAAGCTGCTTGGAAAGGAGGCGAGATAGATTTTTTATCCAAACGTAATGATATTTAAGGGGACCTTGCTCGTCATATTTATTTTGTATCAAAAGCAGATTCACATGTTTATCCTTCTTGTTTTTTGTTAGGAAGGTCGGGAGAGTCGTATAGTTCTTCTTCTCCTTTTTCAAAATGTATACATTGATCGATATATTATTCTGCTTTTCAAAATTAGGAATCTGTTTGGCGGTCATTGGCCACTGAATACCTTTAAGTTTCAGCACTTGGGAGTAGTGTGGGTAAGATGACATTAAAGCGGAGTTATTCCGACAAGGATATAATGTCGATATAACAGCCCATGCAAAGCATGCCTCATCATCATTCTTAACATTAATGCATGCCTGTTGTCTTTTCATCTGAGCGGGAAGATCAATGTATGAGGAACCAAGCTGTGGTGTAAATTTGTTTATATTAACCCCCAGGTTAACAATCGCTTTTAGTGCCCAGCCACTATCTCTCTCTTGGAATTCTTCCAAGTCTCTGTTGATGGGTTCCACTACTTTTTTCTCGAACCATTCATCAAGATTGGTGTCTCTATAAATGGCTGAGTTTGAAGTAGTGAAGTACTTTGTTTCATTTATCATCTTTTCACCTTGAGCAATCTCGAACTCTCCTCCAAATGCTATGTTAACTTTCACTGCAGCGTTATTTTTTAAGACATTCTGGATTCGTCGCTTGAACAGAGCTTTACAATCAACCAGGAAACTACCTGGGTCCTTGTGTTTAAGGTTCAAAATGACTCCAGTCTGAATTCTTGAATTAAATGTAGATACAGAGTCTTCCCAATGTACCCTACGCTTTGCAGTCTCCGGTCGAGTTTTTAGTCCCGCCCCCTTCTTTTGTTCAACCTTCAGTTGCTTACTCAACGTTTTCACCTGCCTCATTTGGGCTTCGAGGTGCTGCTTTTCGCCAATCGTCTTTGCAAACCTCATTCTATTATGAATCATTTTAATCGCTTTCCTACACTCTATTAACCCTTTTCTAAACTTTTCATCATTATAATTGTTTTGAATTAAACCTAAGATGGATGCTATAAATTTAATCATTGCAATAATTGCCATTTTAAAAATGTCAAAATTCAAAAGAAATTAATAAGAACCAAGTTAGATTAAAATATAGATAAATTTCAAAAATCTTTCGAATTTAAAACTCGATAATATTTATAATATTAAAATTTTAATAAGAAATTAAAAAATTTATATTAAAAATTTTCAAAATATACCTCTCACCAGAGCACGTCTGAACGATTTAAAACTCACCAGAGCACACGTCTAAATGATTTACCAAAGCACTGAATGAAGATCTGAAACAGAATAAGAAAATACAAGTTGCGTCAAGTATTTAGTAAACATTGGTCGGACGGAAAACTGAATGGTGATACGCTATGCTCAAAAGGCCCCTAAAATGAGTAGATTTGTGCTTGTTTTCTCATAAGAATCAATGTAAAAGTGCTGTATTTAACATATTTATTGAACTTGGTTACATTTTTTTCCCTTCATGTACGATATGTATAAATTAAAAATTTCAGATGTAAACATGTAAAAATCCTGATTACCCCCCCCCCCCTCCCACCTTGACCACTAACACAATCATTAATTCAAAATAATACCATTAAATTTTCATTCATGGAATAAAAATTGTTTCAACAATTTAGCATAACACACACAATTGTTTGCTATGCTGATATGATGTATATGTTATCATAGAAAAGTATTTAACGTGATGTAATAAGCAGTATAGATGAAATAAAGAAATGTCTTACTATTTTTATCTACAACCATAAATTAATTTAGAAAAAACATATCACATAAAAACGTATCACATAACAACGTATCACGCTAAAATGGAACTAGGCAGACATAGAAAAAATGGAAGAAAACTTTTGGACGAAGCGAGTTATTTAATGGCGTCCAAGGGCAATTAAAAAGAAGTAGAGGCAGACCTCAAACAAGATGGACTAATGATATCAAGCGAATGGACATAAAAAAACAGCAAACAGATAATATGAATAAATACACCCAAGGTAGGCTTTTATCCGACGATGGATAGAATAGCTGATGGATCACATAACATATCTCCGCATAGATAGTAAAATGTAATGAATATATAAGCTTATAGTATATAACATAATATATAAAGTATGTGAGAGAAAACAGTAAAAGGAATACAAAACAGTAGTTCAGATAGTAGTCTCCATGGGAAAGACAGCATGACACTTTTCCTCTCTCCGTACATCACTTCTTGTAATATATTGGCGGTAATCAAAAAATAGACATGGCGTTGCATCAAAAGACACTATGATGTTCTTCCTCTTTCCTTCTGGCACTTCAATCGTTTTCTGGGTCAAATCGTCAGACACATGACAATGCTTCGTCTTTTCACCTGTAATGTTTTCTGTTTCACGTCATTTTCTTTCATTTTTTAATGATAGATGACCTTCTTGACTTACGTCTAGCCAGGGTTATGTCATGTGATGGTTTGCAGTCAATAAAATACGATTAAGAAAAATCCATAATTTTAGTAATATATTATATTATATGACATTTCATATGGAACGAAACACTTCTTAATGCACATTCGTCGTAAAAGTTGTAGGCGTAAGCAAAAATATAATTTGCAGTGATATGGTAGAAAATGAATCAGATAGAGTGTATGACGCTGACGTGTACTGAGAAAAATATGAAGCCGAGACCATTTCAGACCATTATTATTTACTTTATACAAAATGCAATAGGGTCTATAATATATAAGTTGACATTGAGTTAAGTCCTGCACGGTCGTTTACACCAGCTATCATTAAATCTGATAAATCATTTGGAAAACTAGAGAGAATATCATATTATTCATGTGAATGGGTGGAATTTTTGAATATTATACAAAACAAAATTATTAATATATGTTTCCAAGAACCTCTGAATCCGAGGAAATACTAAGAAAATGATCCGATAGAATACCTGTGTGAAGAGTTTACAACAATTTATCTATTCGAACGTGAAAATACAAAGTTTATTTCCAGCATAAAACATGGTGTGTACATTGAGTTGATTCGAGACCAAAGAACTTTTGTTTATTCACAAAAGTATTATCCACCAAAGAGTGAGGCTTTTATGTTCACTTAATTTTAGTGTATACTATTATATCATTGCAAATATAATAAAAACTCCTGTTCCTCTTCTATAAATTTGTTGGAGCTAGTGCAAATTAAAATTTCTTGCAATTTTAGTATTTTATGTATTGCTTTAGCAGAGATTATATATTACTATAGAGATAAAATATTGTTAGATTTACATCAATAAATGTCGTTTATATAATGATAGTTTTATATACGAAATAACCTTCCACCACATGTTAAAACATGTTACCTAAAATAGTACAATATTTAATAAATTTTCTCTAAGACAACGTGACGTGAGCTAGCTTAATATCTTCAATATCTACTTTAAAAGATATTATAGACAAGTATGCTTCTGCGTGAGAAAGGTTGAAATTTGAATAATTTATAAATACCTCTATTAGTTTGAAATATTATTCGTCTAATTAATGTAAATTACTATACACCCTTTTAGGTTAGTATTAATATTGAATATAATTGTTAAAAAATAATGTCGATTTAGATAATTAATAAAAAAATTTACATAAAAGGATGTCTCATTTCACTTTTGTCCCTGCCCCATCGATGTTTCGTCTATAGAATTAACCGTATTTATGAGGAAAACATAAACAAGTTTCAGTTTATAATATTGTGCTTTAACAGCTCAATAAAATTAAAAAAGAAGCAAAATGAACCTTATTTTCAAAAATATTAGCAACATTTAATAGATATCTTTTACAGATGAAAAAATTTATCTAGAAACAACAGAAATTAAGACTGCTGCCGGATTACTTAATTTAATATTTTCTAAACAACCATCAAACTTCACTCGAAAAGATTTATAAATTTATAGCAAATTCTAGAAATAACAGGTCTTTACCTGATTTAAAAGAAATATTAAACACCGAGCCACCCCCCATAAAAATTTGAAAATATCATTAAATCTCTATTTAGTAAAAAAATAAACGATTTTGTCCTCATATACAGAACGCTGATAATGCAAGTGTCATCATTTGTTATACATGAAAACTTTAATTATGAAACCGATCCATACATTCTAGTAACTATATAACTAGTAATTTGAAAATATTAAACATATATACTTAAATAAAAAGAGTAGTAATTTAAAAATATTAAACATACATACTTAAATAAAAAGAGTAGTATGTAATGAATATACATTTTACTATCTATGCGGAGATATGTTATGTGATCCATCAGCTATTCTATCCATCGTCGGATAAAAGCCTACCTTGGGTGTATTTATTCATATTATCTGTTTGCTGTTTTTTTATGTCCATTCGCTTGATATCATTAGTCCATCTTGTTTGAGGTCTGCCTCTACTACTTTTTAATTGCCCTTGGACGCCATTAAATAACTCGCTTCGTCCAAAAGTTTTCTTCCATTTTTTCTATGTCTGCCTAGTTCCATTTTAGCGTGATACGTTGTTATGTGATACGTTTTTATGTGATATGTTTTTTCTAAATTAATTTATGGTTGTAGATAAAAATAGTAAGACATTTCTTTATTTCATCTATACTGCTTATTACATCACGTTAAATACTTTTCTATGATAACATATACATCATATCAGCATAGCAAACAATTGTGTGTGTTATGCTAAATTGTTGAAACAATTTTTATTCCATGAATGAAAATTTAATGGTATTATTTTGAATTAATGATTGTGTTAGTGGTCAAGGTGGGAGGGGGGGGGGGGTAATCAGGATTTTTACATGTTTACATCTGAAATTTTTAATTTATACATATCGTACATGAAGGGAAAAAAATGTAACCAAGTTCAATAAATATGTTAAATACAGCACTTTTACATTGATTCTTATGAGAAAACAAGCACAAATCTACTCATTTTAGGGGCCTTTTGAGCATAGCGTATCACCATTCAGTTTTCCGTCCGACCAATGTTTACTAAATACTTGACGCAACTTGTATTTTCTTATTCTGTTTCAGATCTTCATTCAGTGCTTTGGTAAATCATTTAGACGTGTGCTCTGGTGAGTTTTAAATCGTTCAGACGTGCTCTGGTGAGAGGTATATTTTGAAAATTTTTAATATAAATTTTTTAATTTCTTATTAAAATTTTAATATTATAAATATTATCGAGTTTTAAATTCGAAAGATTTTTGAAATTTATCTATATTTTAATCTAACTTGGTTCTTATTAATTTCTTTTGAATTTTGACATTTTTAAAATGGCAATTATTGCAATGATTAAATTTATAGCATCCATCTTAGGTTTAATTCAAAACAATTATAATGATGAAAAGTTTAGAAAAGGGTTAATAGAGTGTAGGAAAGCGATTAAAATGATTCATAATAGAATGAGGTTTGCAAAGACGATTGGCGAAAAGCAGCACCTCGAAGCCCAAATGAGGCAGGTGAAAACGTTGAGTAAGCAACTGAAGGTTGAACAAAAGAAGGGGGCGGGACTAAAAACTTGACCGGAGACTGCAAAGCGTAGGGTACATTGGGAAGACTCTGTATCTACATTTAATTCAAGAATTCAGACTGGAGTCATTTTGAACCTTAAACACAAGGACCCAGGTAGTTTCCTGGTTGATTGTAAAGCTCTGTTCAAGCGACGAATCCAGAATGTCTTAAAAAATAACGCTGCAGTGAAAGTTAACATAGCATTTGGAGGAGAGTTCGAGATTACTCAAGGTGAAAAGATGATAAATGAAACAAAGTACTTCACTACTTCAAACTCAGCCATTTATAGAGACACCAATCTTGATGAATGGTTCGAGAAAAAAGTAGTGGAACCCATCAACAGAGACTTGGAAGAATTCCAAGAGAGAGATAGTGGCTGGGCACTAAAAGCGATTGTTAACCTGGGGGTTAATATAAACAAATTTACACCACAGCTTGGTTCCTCATACATTGATCTTCCCGCTCAGATGAAAAGACAACAGGCATGCATTAATGTTAAGAATGATGATGAGGCATGCTTTGCATGGGCTGTTATATCGGCATTATATCCTTGTCGGAATAACTCCGCTTTAATGTCATCTTACCCACACTACTCCCAAGTGCTGAAACTTAAAGGTATTCAGTGGCCAATGACCGCCAAACAGATTCCTAATTTTGAAAAGCAGAATAATATATCGATCAATGTATACATTTTGAAAAAGGAGAAGAAGAACTATACGACTCTCCCGACCTTCCTAACAAAAAACAAGAAGGATAAACATGTGAATCTGCTTTTGATACAAAATAAATATGACGAGCAAGGTCCCCTTAAATATCATTACGTTTGGATAAAAAATCTATCTCGCCTCCTTTCCAAGCAGCTTAGCAATGAAGATGGAACAAAATATTTCTGTGATGGCTGCCTCCATTACTTTCGATCGCAAGAAAAGTTGAATGTTCATAAGACATGCTGCAAAGGGCGCTCAGATGTTCTCTGTGATAGGTGTTTACAACCATTTTTATCGTCTACACAGCTAGAAGCTCACATCAACGATTGTGAAAGAATAAATGAAACAGCCATTAAAATGCCTGAAGAAAGCCATAAAATGTTAAAATTTAAGAATTTCAGGAATAAACTAAAAGCCCCCTTCGCGGTATACGCAGATCTTGAAAGCGTTCTGGAACATAGTGCTGAAAAGACTACCTATCAAAAACATATACCTGCTGCCGTTGGGTATTACTTTAAATGTTCCTATGATGATTCTCTGTCATTTTACAAATCATATCGTGGAAAAGATTGCATGAAATGGTTCGCAGATGAACTAAATCAGCTTGCTGAGGATGTTTCTACAGTGTTTATGTGTCCGTTTGATATTAATATGACATTTCAGCAAGAGAGTGATTTTCAAGCAGCCACTCATTGTCATATTTGCGAGCAGCGCTTCTCCCCCAGTGATAAGAAAATGCGAGAGCATAATCACCTGATCCCAGAAAATAATTATAGATTTGCAGCTCATGAAGGCTGTAATATTAATTACAAAGATGCTCACACTATCCCTGTGATATTTCATAACCTCAGTGGATATGACGCGCATTTCATTATTAATGATATTGCTACTCACATCAAAGGTCCTGTAGATCTTCTTCCTATTACTAAGGAAAAATATATTTCTTTCACTAAACACATTAATGATGCTCGAATTAAATTTCGTTTCATCGATAGTTTTCGATTTATGGCGTCTTCTCTCGATAAGCTCTCTTCTTATTTGACCGAATATCCTAATCTCCGCTCTCAATATGTTTTCCTTCCCGAGGAGCAGTTCAATCTTCTTACTGTGAAAGGTATAATGCCTTATGATTATATTGATTCTTTCGATCGTTTTATTGAAACATGTCTGCCGCCTATCGAGTTTTTTTATAATAAACTTGAGGATAAACCTTGTCCTCGCCGCCATTATCATCGCGCCCTCCAAGTCTGGTCCTCATTCTCTTGTTCTTCTCTCGGAGATTACGTCGATCTCTACATGAAAACCGATATTCTTCTTCTTGCTGACGTTTTCGAACGGTTCCGCTCCAGTTGTCTCGAAACATATAATCTTGACCCCGCTCATTACTTTACTCTGCCTGGATTCACGTGGGATGCGATGCTTAAGTATACAAAACAGGAACTTGAACTTTTAACTGATCCAGATATGCATTTGTTTGTGGAGCGAGGCATTCGTGGTGGTTTGAGTCAAGTTTGCTCGAAACGTCGTGTTCATGCTAATAACAAGTACATGGCATCTTACAACCCTTCGAAGCCCGACTCCTATCTGATGTATTTCGATGTCAATAATCAATATGGGTGGGCAATGTCACAATATCTTCCATATGTAGGTTTCGAGTGGTCTGATACTAACATCGACGTTCTTAGTATTCCGGACGATTCTTCTGAAGGGTGCATTCTCGAGGTTGATCTGGAGTACCCTCAACATCTCCATGATCATCATAAAGACATCCCATTCTGTCCCCAATCCTTGAACCCGAAAACTATGAAACCTCCTAAACGTCCGCGAGAGCTGACCAAATTAATGGCTACCCTTCATGATAAAGAAAGATATGTAATTCATTACAGAGCCTTGAAGCAAGCGCTAGCTCATGGATTAATACTAAAAAAGATTCACCGAGTCTTGAAATTTAAGCAGTCTCCTTGTTTAAAGTCATACATCGACTTGAATACAAATCTCCGGAAGGCAGCAAAAAATGAGTTTGAAAAGAATCTGTTTAAGCTTATGAACAATGCAGTGTTTGGTAAGACTTTAGAGGGTGTGCGCAGGCGCGTTGATATTAAATTGCTGACAGAGTGGGAGGGTCGTTATGGAGCTGAAGCTAGAATAAGTAGCCCCCTGTTTAAAAACGCTACTATCTTTAATGAAAATTTGATTGCTGTTGAGATGCATAGAGCGGAAATATGGTTAGTTAAACCGATTTATGTTGGAATGAGTATTTTAGACTTGGCGAAAACGACCATATATGATTTCCAATATGGCTACTTAGCTAGCAGGTTCGGAGAAAACTTTTCGACCTGCTATACCGATACTGATAGTGTGATCGTGGAGATACGGGAAAAAGACCCGTATGAAGCAATGATACATGATTGCTATAAATATTTTGATACCTCAGACTATCCTAAAGATAACATTTACGGCATCCCTCTGGTTAATAAGAAGGTATTGGGCATAATGAAAGATGAGAATAATGGCTGCATTATGACCGACTACATAGGACTCCTATCGAAATTATACACGACAAAAGCAGCTACCACAGATGTTTACATTAAATAGCTGAGGGGGAAGTTGAAAGAACAAGAGTATGACGATGATGAAGTTGATAATATTATACGAAATTATGGTGTGACAAAGAAGGCGAAGGGGGTAAAGAAATCTGTAGTAAATACTAAAATTACTTTTGAGGACTACGTAGAATGTTTAGATACCTTTACAGCAAATGTCACCTCACAAAATCTTATACGCTCTGATAAACACAAAGTTTATTCTATAACTCAAAGTAAGATTGCGCTAAGCCCCAATGATGATAAAAGACATCACATTCAGGGTTCTTATGATACGCTTCCCTTTGGGCACTATTTAATTGATACTCTTGAGATGGATGTTGATTAGATTTAACACAAAGATTTGAATAAACTTATTTTAACATTTATCATTGATGATTTTATTGACTTTAAGATGGATGCTGATTGAAGTTGGTCTTAAAACTTTATTTATTACAAATGTACAATTTTTTTATTATATTCCTCTTATCACCCTATCACTAATCGTTTTTTACGTCACTAAGATTATTTAGATGATTGAATATTGTAATTTTTTATAACTTTATTTATTACAACTAACATAATGATATCTGGAACAGGCCCTTTTTACTACATTCCTCAACCTTTCCCACGCTCATTGTTTTTATATCATATGATGATTCTAGTTGATCGTAGTTTTGTATATATTATCTCTAAATTTAGTATAATTAAGTATGCCCCTAAAAAAGATGTTTAGTTATGACCAAAAAAAAAGATATCTGATATGGACCACTGGCAAATTAATGAGCCGTTCTGGTTAATTCCAGAGCCGTTGCTCGTGTAGCCTCCAAGTTAAAACAATCGATAACTTAATGGTCTTCTTTCCCCGCTTTAGTTTTAAGTCTTCGATATCCTATCAAAATACAGGAGTCGAAAAAATCCCTAGTTTTAAGATTAGATAACCTACAGTTATTTTCCCCTAATAATTCATTTTTGAATACTATAGAACTTAGTAACGAATGAATTGATACCAAAGTATCGGTGTTTTAACATTAATAAGAATACATAAAAGATGTCCAACAGATCAATAAAAAGATGTCTACTAAACCAAGTAAAGAGCTGATCTTAGTAAGTTAAGTATATCACTATTATTAAATATATTATCATATAATGTAAAAATCATTCCTACTAACCATCACCCCTACTAACCTGGCGGTCGATGTAGTCGTACCTTCACGTTGGTGATCGCTGTTAAGAATATATTTTTGTTTTTTCAACAAATTTATGTTCGACCGAATTGGCTACCTTTCATTCATTGCATGCTTACATTATTTTTATAAATCGCTTTACACGCATTTCATCGCTTAGATACTAACATTATTTTATTAACGTTTACATATTAACCATTACTTACTGCTTGACTGTCCTTGCTAACATTTTTTCAGTCTGTGTAGTCTAAATTTGTTTATGGTCATAGGTAAAATACAGTACATGTATTTTTCTATTTCAATAATACAACTTATTTTCACTATATTAAATACCTTTTCTATGTCGACGTATAACTCATATCTATATATCAAACAACTGATTGTGCTATGCTATATTGTTAAACGATTTTTCTAATAAAACAGATATAGTCGGTTCGCTAAACTCAGACGCAACTGGCTAGATATTTTAGTCGAGAATTTTTTTGTTTTTTGCCAATTTTGCAAAAATTGGCAAAATTACTAACTATTTAGTGATTGTTAACTATTTAGTAATTATTTTTTGCCAATTTTACTAAAATTGGCAAAATTACCGACTAAAATATCTAGAAAGTTGCGTCTGAGTTTAGCGAACAGACTATAATCCCATTTTTATGTGAGAAGTATAATACCAACCTACATAATATTACCCTACTTGCCGTATATGAAATAAAGTATGCAACTTACAATCTTTGTAAATAGCAAGTGTATGATTGGAGGAAGATCCAGGAAATCAGAGAATATTATATTGTGTATGTTTGTCGGTCTGATCTTAAGAATGTTATATGTTCTTTGTAATGACCAGGTGTATGAATGGAGGGAGATTCATGTATAGTAGTATTCAATAATAGAAGACGGTGGATGTTTGTTGGTTTGATCTTAAGAATGTTATTATATTCTTTGTAATGACCAGGTGTATGAATGGAGGGAGATTCATGTATAGAAGATTATAGAAGATTATATTGAGGATGATTGTTGCTTTGGTCATAAGAATGGTATACGTTCGTCGTATTCTATTTCTAGTATTACCTCCCACGCTGCTATGTTGTTATTATCGACACCTGTATCTTTTATTAATTGTTTCGAGAGAGAGAGAGAGAGAGAGAGAGAGAGAGAGAGAGAGAGAGAGAGAGAGAGAGAGAGAGAGAGAGAGAGAGAGAGAGAGAGAGAGAGAGAGAGAGAGAGAGAGAGAGAGAGAGAGAGAGAGAGAGAGTCTTTTTATGATGTCTTATAGATGCTAGATGGTTTGGGCAAAGAACGGAAGATGAGAGTGAGAGCATGTCATGTATGTTCGGTGGTTTGGATATAATGTCCTAATGATTCTATTGTGTCTTATACGGTAAGTCTACATTCCCAATGTTCCTCTGACAATGCAGCTATTGTAATTCCATGATACAATACTCCTTTTGGCAATGTCCCGATGATTGTTTTCTCAACATATTCGCTATCCTTCGATGCACATCACGATCTGATCAATACCGGAGATATGCTGTAGTGCCGTTTTGGCCGTCCTCTTTTTGTGTTAGCTTATTCCTTACCCCTCCACTTTCCTATGATACCTCACACGTCACGATCAATAACGGTGATATGCTGTAATACCGTTTTGGCCGTCATCTTTTTTTATGTAACTTATTCCTTACCCCCTCTCCTTTCCTACGATACCTCACACGTTACGATCCATAACGGAGATATGCTGTAGTGCCGTTCTGCCGTCCTCTTTTTTGTGTTAACTTATTCCTTACCCCCTCCCCTTCCTACGATACCTCACACGTCACGATCAGACGAGTCTTGGCGCCTCTACCGTAAAACGAGACAAAAATGACCAGAATGGACCTTAGCGATTTCTTATGGGATTTAACACGGGAAAATACGCCGAACTGTTGCAGTACAATTACTTACCTCGTCTCCTAGTCTCAACTGGTCTTCTGTGCAGTACCATATTTGGCATTCTTTCCTTATCCATCCCCTCGACATGACCTGCACACCTGATTCTTTATGACTTTGTGTTACTTGTTACACTTGGTTCCTTGTAAAGCATCCTTAATCCTTGATTGGTGCTTCTACGCCAACCGTCTTCTGTATCTGTATTCTTTCCCCTGAAAATAGCTCTTAGTACGTTCCGTTCTCAACTATATATCATTTTTTCTTCTGTTTTATTTAGCACCCATGTCTCACATCCGTAGGTGTCCTTGCTCTAACTTTAATTTTTTTAATAACACGCTGTATATTTTTTTATAGTTTTGCATGTAGTCTTCTATTGTCTATTCTACAGATTTATTAAAATTAAAATCGGTTTGTAAATAATCAAGAAATCAATATATTTTCTATTTTTGTTAATTAAGTGTCCCAGACTAATTTATCCAGGCTATATCTCTTAACAAAATGGACATTTTTTAAAGGGATAAAACTGGTATATTCCATTTGCCATACACGTATGGCGAAGAAAAAATCATCCCCTAAATATTCATCCCTTAGTTACAATCCCTAACTTTAATTTTTTTAATAGCACCCTGTACATTTTTTATAGTTTTGGTGTCGCGGTGTCTGTTAGAACCCTCGCCAATGAATATGCCATTTCAAGGAGTTTTGTGCATATAATTCTCAAAGATTTTAAGTACCATCCTTTTAAAGTGCACCTAGTTTAAGGATTACAGCCTGGTGATGACCAAAGACGTCTTGATTTAATTGTAAAAATGATGTTAAAAATCAATGATGATCCACTTTTTTTATTAAAAATATTGTGGAGCGATTTTTTATGGAAAAATATTGTGGAGCCTAGATTTCCCAATAATGGTGTTGTCAACCGTCCAATTCCAATTATTGGTCTCCTGTGAACCCACATTGGCTGATGGAAACACGATTTCAGGGTATTTGGGGTATAAATGTGTGGTGCGGTTTATTTAATGGCCGTGTTATAGGTCCTTACTTTTTTAACGGCTCTCTAACAGGTGTTCGATATTTAGACTTTTTAGAAAACATTCTACCCGATTTGCTAGAAGATATTCCTCTTCATGAGCGTCAAGAAATGTGGTGGCAACAAGCGGTGTCCACATAATGCGAGAATCGTTAGCAACCACCTACAAAACCGTTTTGATAACCACTGGATAGCAAACAACTCTCCAGAAATTATGTGGGCGGCACGTTCACCTGATTTGTCACCTCTTGTCTCTTTCTTTTGGGGAGCGATAAAAGATATTGTTTATCAATAAAAACCGCAAAATGTAGAGGAATTAAAAGAAAACATAAGACAAGCATGTCGCCAAATTACTCCCGAAATGATTCGAGCCACATGTACCAGAAATCTTCTGGAACGATTCCAAATGTGTAGCAGGTAGGTTACAATTCGAACATTTAATGTAAATAATATTAGTTAGTTAGTTGGTGTTTTGATTTATTTTTTTCATGTAATTTTTATTGCATTTATTTTTATTGTTCCTAAGGTTGTATTTTATTTGTACGAGTAGTATGTTCAATTTGCAATTTATTTAAAGTTTGCAATAAATTGTTTTTGTTTTACTTTCATTTTGTCTTCTTTTATTTTATAATATTGACGATTTATCTAATTTCAGTGACAATAAAGCATATTTCTTTTCTATTCTATTTTTTAAGGCTATCTTGATTAATTTAACAAAAATAAAAAATAAACTGATATTTTCTTGATACCTTACAAACCCATTTAATTTTTGAATAATCTGTTGAATAGACGATAGAAGACCACATCCAAAACTATAAAAAAATGTACGGGGTGCTATTAAAAAAATTAAAGTCAGGTGTTGTAACTAAGGGATGAATATTTAGGGAATGATTTTCTTCTGCGCCATATTAAGGTGTATTACAAATGGAATAGATCAGTTTTTGCCTCACTCGAGGTATCGTTTAAGAGATATAGCCTGGAAAAGTCAGTCTGGGACACATAATTGACAAAAATAAACTGATATTTTCTTGATTACTTACAAACCGATTTTATTTCTAAACAATCTGTTGAATAGACGATAGAAGATCCCAACCAAAACTATAAAAAATGTACAGGTGCTATTAAAAAATTTAAGTTAGGGGTTGTAACCAAGGGATGTTCGCCATATTAAAGTGGAAATAGTTTAATATTAAAATGAAATAGATCAGTTTTTGTCCCTTTAAAAAATCTCTATTTTGTTAAGAAATATAGCCTGGATAAATTAGTCTGGGACGCTTAATTATTAACAAAAATAAAGAAAAAATTGATTTCTTGATTATTTTCGAATCGATTTTATTTTTAATAAGCCTATTGAATAGACGATAGAAGACCACATCCAAAACTATAAAAAATATACAGGGTGCTATTAAAAAAATTAAAGTTAGGGGTTGTAACTAAGGGATGAATATTTAGGGGATGATTTTTTACTACGCCATATTAAAGTGTAGTACAAGTAGAATAGATCACTTTTTGTCCCATTTGAAAATCTCTATTCGTTTAAGAGATATAACGTTGCTAAATTAGTCTGGGACACCCTGTATACTTAATACAGAGTGTCCCCGAAAATAGTGCGTTCCTTTAAGGTATGGATAAAATTCACAATTTAGAACAAAAAAGTCCTATAACATTTTTTTCTAAAGGTAACCGTTTCCAAGAAAAAAATTACATTGTTTTCCATATACGTGAATTTTTATTTTCACGAATTTGAATGACACGGCAACGTAGCCTAGAAGAACTTGCTGTGACTGTGGAAATTTAACCTAATAACCCCTTGTTTATTTACTTTGAGGTGTGATTTTTGGGGTTGTTGACATCGTAGGTATCTACCTGCAAAATAATGGATATGGGTTTGGTTGATATTTACATTATTTTACCTACCAGATGCAACTGACCTACAAACCTACTTTCTTAATCTTTAGATTTTTGAGTGCGTTGTTGCCAGACTTCAATTTGCATATCAAAATATTTTTTTGTTTTTTGGTCAAACGGTTCAGTTTAGGAAAAAATGTTATAAGACTTTTTTGCTCTACATTGTGCCTTATACCTATACCTTTAAGGAACGCACTATTTTCGGGGACATCCTGTATATTAAAGAATGGCGGTACAGAGCCCAATTTGAGAAATTTGGGAGTAGGTATATGGAAATCAATCTAGGTATAATTAAATAAAATACTACAAATACGATTCTTGGCAGACGTCAGTTGACCAAGATGGTCGTTTAAGATTTCGTGTAGGGTTTTTTCATATTCCCGAAACGTATCCACTAACGTCGGCTTTAAGACTTTACAATTTTACAATTTAAGAATGTAAATTGAATTCTACATATCACCACTGTTTGGTTTTTTGGGGCTATTTTGCAAGTAAAAGAGTTCACTGATGATGGACCGATAGGTCCGAAAAAGTTGGTTCTGAAAACATTTATGTAATACATTTGGATTTTTAAGATTTTTAATTAAATTATACCTGCTACTAAGGAGGTTTTTACTTCGATGTTAGTTTTTTAACTACATGGTATACAACCAAGTCCCAGTTTTCCCATTTTAGTTTAAATATTTATTCATTAACTCTAATAATTTATTATTAAGAGTCAATAACACCTTCTTTTTAATCTCAGAGTTCTAAAAAGTTAGACATAATTTCAAAATTAAAGTCATTAAATCGTCTGCACAAAAAAATTGAAGAGAACCAATAAACTTAGTTTTTATGTTTTTTTTTAAATATGCAAACGGATTGTGAAAATTTTATTATACAGGGTGTTGTTCCAAGGTCACAATGAATTTATATTTTTTGTTAATTCGGATCTGGATTTTTTTCTGTGACTAGTAGTTAGGTGGTTTGGGTTGTAAGTAAGATATATGTGTACCAAATATTAAAAAAATATACATGGTGGTTCTAAAGTTACGGATTCAGAAAGAAATAGACAAAATCGATAAAACACTATGTAACTTAGTTACGAAAATTGTTTGGGCAATAAATGTCGTATATCTAGGTCTCAGTGACCTCTATTCACCATTAATGTATTTCCGTTTCCCAATGAAACACTATGTATAAACAATATAATTATTAAGGGACAGCTACTAACTTAAATTAAATTAAAACTAAGCTAAAATTAGAATAACTTACCTCACGATCCCCAGTTAAATCTGTTTTATTTCCGACTACGACGATTGGAACATTTGTAGAACATTTAGTTTCGTGAATTTGATCTCTAAGAGCTCTAGCTTCTTCGAAAGTTCCCGAATCCGTGACGTCGTACACTAAAATGAAGGCATCCGCCGATGATATTGACAAGGCTCGCATTGCAGGAAATTCGTAAGCTCCGGATGTATCTAAGATATCCAATGTCAGGTGTACCTATAACAAATATCCCTTTATTGAAACTTTAATATATATACATGTAAAATAGAAGTAGTTTGAATGCTGGAATATATGGAATTTATAGGGATAAAAGGCAGATTTCGAGCATATAGTTTAATCAAATCTTGCCCAAGTATACTTTCGCTAACTTAGCATCATCAGGGGCATCTGAAATAAGCCAAAAGAACTCCATTGTAACAAAAGAAGTAAGTGGAAAAAACTTTGACAAGAAATCAAAGTTAATGTTAGACAAAAAATTACAATAACGTAGACTTACTTCGTCAAAACAGGAAGATATCCCAGCAAAATGTAGATAACATTTGTATGGCAAGAACGCAATTCAAAGAATTTTGCAACTAATAAATAACATTAAACACACACTAGACGAAGGACAAACAGATCAAAAATTAATTAAAATTTGCCGGATACTATGTACATCTTGGCAAGAGAAATGTAAGAAAAATGAATGACAGTTCTTTATTTTGCTTGCTTGTTTGCTTGGTTACTGGCCTTGCTTTATGCAATTTGGCCAGCTCGATCAGGTTGGCGGTCACGACGTTGACTGGCTCATGACCATGTCGGGCCCACCGAATATGTCTACTTCTTGATCTCTTTTGAAGTAAATTGGCTATGGTGATAACTTTGACTAAATATTTACTATTTGTACAAGGTACAATAACAAACATAATCTATTAGTAATAAGCATCAATTATAAATAAGTTGTAGCTAGTTGAGCATTATAATTTTATTCTGTTTATGCTAAGAAACCTCATAATTGCTCTGATTGATTCTTCATCTACGTTATGTAAAATTTAATATATTGTTATCGGGGTGGGAAGTCCTTTATTGGCGAAAAAATTGTAGATATCCCAGTTTGGAATGGAGTTAATAGGGCATTCAAAAAATATGTGATTAAGATTTTCTATTTTCCCACATTCGCAATAGGGATTGTCTCTCAGGTTCATCCTATGCAAGTTTTCTTTTGTTAGACAGTGCCCTGTACGTAACCTAATAATTGTAGTGATGTGTCTTCGATCTATGAATGGAAGAATAGCAAACCATTTATTTTTAGGAAACGTAGGTTGTACTTTTCGGTATTGATGGTCTTTGATTCTGATTAGGTTGTTCCATTTATTTCTGAAATCATCATACACTTTAGATTTAATGTCAGTATATATGTCTTGGACATCGAGGGGCATGACCATTGGTATGTTCAAATTTCTTCCTATATTAGCTAGGGTGTCAGCTTCTATGTTACCCGGGATATTTGAATGTCCTGGTATCCATGCTAATCTGATGTCAAAGCCATTTTCAGTTGCATGAACTATAAGTTTTTTGTTTCAATAGGCCAAAACTCTGATATATTTTTGACTGAACAACTGCTGATTTTTTCAATTGCACTGCTGGAATCCGAAAAAATGATTATTCTGAATAAGTTTTTTCTAAGTGCTAATTTAATTCCCTCATAGATTCCTATAATCTCCATATGGCGGTAGTGTTCAAGTAAGTGATAAGTGACAAATGACAGCTGACGTGACTTTGACAAATATTGTGTACAGTCACTGCATAGTGAACTGTATATTACAAGAGTTTAATGCAAATTGAACACCGAACTCAAGTACAACGAAACAGTAGCACAATGCAAGCCAGAGAATGAAATTAGGAGTGATTAACAAATATAAATTTGATGATGGTTAAATTGTGTTCACTGCACAGTTTACTATGCAGTGACTGTACACTGTATTTGCCAAAGTCACGTCAGTTGTCATTTGTCCCTTATCACTTACTTGAACACTACCGCCAAAATGAGGAACTGTCATTCACTGTTCTTACATTTCTCTTGCCAAGATGTACATAGTATCCGGCAAATTTTAATTAATTTTTGATCTGTTTGTCCTTCGTCCAGTGTGTGTTTAATGTTATTTATTAGTTGCAAAATTCTTTGAATTACTTTCTTGCCATACAAATGTTATCTACATTTTGCTGGGATATCTTCCTGTTTTGACGAAGTAAGTCTACGTTATTGTAATTTTTTGTCTAACATCAACTTTGATTTCTTGTCTCGGGTCATTTCTTGACCCGAGAAACCTAAAAGTATATTTTTTGGAGCAATAAAAGGTGATCTTATGTATTTATTTAAAAACATTGTTTAAACAATTTCTGCCCAAAAATTCCGTCTGGCACCCTTCAGATCTGTTTAAAGGGGACATTTTTGAATATGAATCCGCAGAGAAACGGAATCAGAAATGTTTTTCAGACAGGAGCGGTCTCACCACATTGACTATAGAAAACATTTTCGGACTAGGTGAATTGAGCTAATCTTAAAATTATCTGAGTAATCTCAATAATTCGTTTATCACGAGAGTTCCTGGACACCCTGTACAGTGGTATTTTTATTTATCATTTTTTTAATAATATAAGCTAAGTATTTTACTTACCCCAGCTACGTTGAATTCCCCGTGATGCATCTCTTCAACGGTTCTTTTGTACTTTGAGGAAAAAGTCCCATACAGAAATTGGGTAATAATGGAAGACTTCCCCACTTTCGCCGCTCCCATAACTACTATCTTGTGCCTAACGTTGCAAGTAGCTGCGACTCCTCCAGTTCCCACGTGGTCGTTCTTATCGGGAGATTCCGCATCTTCGCTTTTCTGGGATCTGAAACCCCTATTATTATAATGATATAGATTTCCGCTAAAATGACTAATAAATACAAGGTGATTAAGTGAAACGGTACGATATGGCAACGCTGCTGACGATAAAATAGAGGAGCCGCGGACTTGCGACGTAAATGTTGTGAATCTAAAGAGTGGGAAGTTTAGTTATCATACATGATACAATAAATTTAGGAGATATGACACCAAAGTGTTTCAAATTCGTTCGGTTCTGCGCATGACGTCAATACGTGACTAGTTAGCGGCGCCAATTTGAAATAACCTATGGATAACATGAAGAGTGGAAGCATTCTGGTAACAAAATTACGGATTATTTATGTTAAATTTCTTTTTACGAAACGTAGTGATAAAGTAATGGATATAAACTTTTGTGAATTATGGATTTATTGAAGATAAAATAGGCAAATGTGCACTTAAAATAGTGATGTTTTCATTAAAATTATTATCACACTAACGTAATTATGACATTCACTGAATACAAAGAGAAAAACCTTATTAACACCTACTAAATTTCAATACTTTCCGTTATTAAAAAGGTTTTTCGCATCTATATCAGTCCTGTCTTTGAGATGATGTGGAATCTGGAATCTTACTTTCGTTAGAGGTTTGGTCATCACATCTGTAACTTGTTCTGCAGTGGAAATTTGTGTGAAGGCTTTTTAGTTTGATCACAGTTTCTTAGGTTATATCTTCCTGTTTCCATATCTACCGATTCTTTTATGGTCATCTTCACCATTCTGTGAGATTATTTCAGTATCGATCTCATTTTGTTCTAATTGAGAAATAGCTATTTAATGATGGTCATTTTTAGAATTATTTTCTATAAGGAGGTATTGTAGAGGCAATTGAATTCATTTCTGACAACCAGTTTTTCCAAATGTTTAACCTGTTATATAAATAGCAGAAACAAACAACAACAAATGACAAAAATGTCGGGATCGTCACTTGACATTTGACAGGAGCTGCGTGGTGTCATATCTTCGGTTTCATTATATCATAGAGACGTGGTCGGGTGAACAACGCGTATTTGCTTCTCTTCTTCTGCTTCTTCTTCTTCTTTTTCTTCTTCTTCTTTTTGTATAGACATTGTCTGTTTTTTTGAATGTGCCTCTACTAAATTGTCGTCCATTGTTTTTCGTGGTCTTCCCACTGATCGTCTTCCTATTGGGGAACCGTCTCTCGCTGTCCTGACTACCTTATTTGTTGTCATTCGGCTTATGTGGTCATTCCATTCTATTCTTCTGTTTCTTACCCAGTTATTAATGTTATACACCTTGCATCTCCGTCGTATATCTGTACTTCTAGCTCTGTCCCATAGAGTCTTACCATCGATTTTTCGAAGGGATATTATCTCCGCTGTTTCGAGCAATCTGTTTTGTCCTCTCTGTGTCAAGTCGTGTTTCTGCGGCGTATGTAATTATTGGTCTGATGACTGTTTTGTAAATTCTGCCTTTCATTTCTTTTCCGATATTTTTATTTCTCCATATTGTGTCATTCAGGCAACCTGCGGCTCTGTTTGCTCTATTCACTTGATCTTCCACTTCTGCTTCGAGCCTTCTGTAGCTAGATAGTGTGATGCCTAGGCATTTAAACTCCATCACTTGTTCTATTATCTGACCTTCCAGCTCCAATTTACAGCTTATTGGATCTGCTGTTCTTCTTCTTCAGGTGCCATCTCCGCTACGGAGGTTGGCAATCATCATAGCTATTTTAATTTTTGAGGCAGTAGCTCTAAATAGTTGTTTCGAGCTGCATCCAAACCACTCTCTCAGGTTCTTCAACCATGAAATTCGTCTTCTTCCGATGCTTCTTCTGCCATCTATCTTTCCCTGCATTATGAGTCGTAGGATGCCATACTTCTCGCCCCGCATCACATGTCCGAGATACTGTAGCTTCTTTTCTTTAATTGTAAGTTCAACTTCCTTTTCTTTACCTATTCTTCTCAGTACTTCATTGTTTGTAACTCTATCTACCCAGGAAACCCTCATAATTTTTCTATAGGTCCACATTTCAAAGGCGTTAAGTCGTCTCATTGTCTCTACATTTAACGTCCATGATTCCACTCCATAGTATAGAACACTGTAGACGTAACATTTTGTTAGGCGTACTTTAAGAGCTAATGTTAAATCTTTGCTACATAGGACCTTTTTCATTTTTATAAAATTAGAACGTGCTTTTTCGATTCTGACTTTTATTTCTGCAGTGTAGTCGTTATTTTCTGTTATAAGTGTTCCTAGGTAAGTATACTTTTTTACTCTTTCGATCTGCTGGCCCTCTACTCTGCTGTTATAACCATGCATTTTGTCTTTTGTGAGAAAATTAACCTGTTAAATGTTCTGGCGATTATGTTGAATTGGTGCAGCATACGCTATAAATCATCTTTAATGTGAGATATTAGTATTGTATCGTCCGCATAACAGATTATTTTAAGTTGTTTTTCTCCCATTTGGTATCCTTTTTAGTTCTTACTTTTTTTATTATTTCGTCCGTGATCAGGTTAAACAATAAAGGACTTAAGGAACCCCCCTGTCTTATTCCATTGCCGGCTTCCATTGGGTCAGTTAATTCATCGTCCACTTTTACTTTCATTGTGTTGTTCTGGTAGATGTTTTCGATCGATTTAATTATTCCTAGAGGGACCTCTCTCGAGTATAACAAATGGATAACGTCCTTTAATGTGACCCTGTCAAATGCTTTCTTAAGGTTCACGAAACACAAATATGCCGATTTGTTGTATTCCAACGATTTTTTTGAACTTGCCATATTATAAATATAGCGTCAGTTCATGACCTTCCCGATCTAAAACCTTGTTGATCTTCTGCTAATGTTATAATTTCATTTAATTTGTTTGTTATCACTTTGGTTGCTAATTTTAATGTTGTGTTTAATAAGTTAATTCCTCTGTAATTCCCCGGGTCCGATTTGTCTCCTTTTTTGAAGAGAGGTATTAGAATGATTGATCTCCATTCTTGTGGTATTCTGTTTTGTTCTATTATTTTTTGTATTAGTTTTAATAGTTGTTTAGTTAGATCTTGTCCTTCGTACTTTAGGAGGATTTTACGCCTATTTGCTGTGAAAGTTTATTACAAAAATGGTGAAAGTTTTGTGCGTGTACAACGAGAGTTTCGTTTAGACTACCATTTGTCCCCCCGCGCTGCTGTTCCGCCTAACAAGGCTATTAAGACTTGGGTTAGGAACTTTGAAAGTAGTGGTTCAACATCAGAGAAAAGAGGTGGCAATGAATTTTGCACCGGTTCAATATTCTCCCTAACAACACAAAACATTCCAGGAATGTACCATCAAAGTTCTATTAATGTTTGAATGTCCTGGACATTCAAGGAACATTCGGTGAACATCTGATTAAATTATTGGTGGAATGTTACCACAAGACATTCTATGAACATACTACCAATGTCCTATATTTTAAGTGAGGCCATTTACTATTCAGTTTGCGTTCATTTTCAAATTTGCCGCGCGTGTTCTATGTAAGTAGGGTCGCGTGCCTCGTGATCATCACATTTTCACATCTTATGATAACCTAAAAATTTATGATTGGATGTAAAATGGAAATTAGAATTAGAATTAGTGGGTTTTCTTGCTATTCTGTATGTTAGTCTTGCTCTGACTGGATCTCTTTTGTTTAAACAATCTCCATGATAACCTAAAAATTTATAATTGGATGTAAAATGGAAATTAGAATTAGTTGCTTTTTTTGCAGTTCTGTATGTTAGTTTTGCTCTGGCTGGATCTCTTTTGTTTAAACAATCTGCATGATAACCTAAAAATTTATGATTGGATGTAAAATGGAAATTAGAATTAGAATTAGTGGGTTTTTTTTGCTATTCTGTATGTTAGTCTTGCTCTGGCTGGATCTGTTTTGTTTAAACAATCTGCATGATAACCTAAAAATTTATGATTGGATGTAAAATGGAAATTAGAATTAGTTGCTTTTTTGCAGTTCTGTATGTTAGTTTTGCTCTGGCTGGATCTCTTTTGTTTAAACAATTATGTAAGTATTTTCTTTATTTTACTAATTTTCTTTATTTTTTATGAAACGAATTATTTATGCATATTATAACCTGTAAATAGGTCCTATTTCTTTTGATTTTTAATTTTAAAGAATAAAAAAATTACCGTTCATTTTAATTTTTTTTAGAATCAGCTGAAAGTGTTCTACAAAAAAACCAGGAAGGAAACGTAGCCTTGTGGCTATGAAAGGCAAAAGAAAGATATTATGTAAAAAGTGTATTGGCTAGTTGGAAGAAACTCCACATTTTCGATGCATAATATGTTATTACTTTATAAACAAATATTAAGACCTTTATAGACTTATGGATACCCGCTATGAGGGTGTACTTACTAGACCAAGTAATATAAAAATTATTAACAAAATACTGAGAAATATTGTAGATGCTCCTTGGTATGTGACAAACAGTGATCTCCATAAGGACCTAGAAATGGAACCTGGATATAATCATCAAGAAGATGGCAGGAAGTCACGAGCAACAACTTCATAAGTACGAGAATATTGAGGAAATCCAGCTCCTTGATACTACTGGGCAAACTAGAAGATTGAAGAGGACAAAGCCTTCTGAACTAGTTTGAGTGATAGGTGATAGTGAAAAGCAGAGCAGAGCACTATCTTGTTAGATTAGATAAGAGACGCTATGGGGTAAGCCCTTCATTTTAAGGAACAGTAGTAATTTAGGCTAAAGTAAAATTGCTCATTGGTCACTTGGCCAGTTATGACCAGATTGTAATTGTAATGTACAGTGGTACCTCGATATACGAGCGCCCTAATATACGAGTGTTTTGAGATACGAGCCGCCGAGCGAGTGATGTTTTGCTTTGAGATGAGAGCAAAATTTGAGATACGAGCAACCGCTTTTTATTAAAATTCATTTGACTACCTACTTCTAACTTAAAGGAGGTGATAAAGGGTATAATGCCAGCTAAGGGCGTTACAATAATTTCCAAGCTTCGGACCTCTCTCCATGAAAAGATGGAGAAACTACTGATGGTGTGGGTGACAGAGAAGCAGCTTCAAGGAGGAACCTTAACACAAAGCATCATATGTGAAAAGGCACGAGCGATTTATGAAATGGAACAAACCTGTTTGGACAGTTTTTTTAAACGAGCTGCAGATGAAAATGAGCAAAGTGTGACGAAAAAAGCGAAGACAACTCACGAAAATTATGCGCTTGACATTTTTCTTATTTAAAAACACTTAACAAAAACAACTAAGGTGGTTTTTTTGAGACTGGAACGGATTAATGACATTTCAGTTAATTTCAATGGGGAACATTGCTTTGACATACGAGCAATTTGACATACGAGCAAGGTTACGGAACGAATTACCCTCGTATGTCGAGGTACCACTGTACAATTCAATACAATGAATCATCATTGTAGTGATGATTATGGAAATGAATCATCATCGTAGTGATGATTATGGAAAAAATATATGTCAAGATTTTGTGCAATAAAAATGTTTATATTTATCAAGGATGTATTATTTGGTATGGCCACATATATTGTACTTCTGGTATATCGTCGGTGATGTGACAATACCTTCTATCTGCTTTTTCATGAATTTTGTAGGAGACGAAAAACCATTTTTAGGGTCATCTCCTGTTTTCACATGTAAATTTTGACATGTTTTGTAGTAAATAGATAGTTGAATTTACTACAAAACATGTAAAAAAATATCATATGAAAATAGGAGGTGACTGTAAAAATTTTTAAGAGATTTTAGTCTCTCTTACAAAACTCATGAAAAACAAATCGGAGGTATTATGTCACATCAGCGACTATATCCAGGGAATGTATAAAAAATATAGTGTGATTGTCCAAAGAACATTCGTAAACATGCATGGAATGTTCCAACAAGACATTCAAGGAATGTTTAAAATGCTGACACAGGGCATTTAGGGGACGTTCTTGTGCTTTGGAGGACATTCCAGGAATGTTTTCAATGTCCTGTGTGTACATTCTAGGAACATACATGGAATGTTTGGTGTTATTAGGGCTGTGGTGTGCGAGCAGTTCTGACAGTTTCTGTCATATTGAACCATTACTTTCAAAGTTCCTAACCCAAGACTTAATAGCCATTTTAGACGGAACTGCAGAGCGGGGCGACAAACATAGATATAATAACCTGTAGATTAGGCAAGGTATGGGCTGTTCTGTGCATCGAGGTATAACGCCAATATTAAGGATTGAGTGGTCTAGCATCCTTGTCTGTCACATGCTCGGGATCGCTTGGTTAAAAGAGATAGATAGACCACCGATCGACTGTTTCCGCGTTACGCTTTTTTGCTCAGTATGCCTTGTCTACGGTTATTATATCTATGGCGACAAATGATAGTCTAAACGAAACGCTCATTGTACACGTACACAACTTTCACCATTTTTGTAATAAGCTTTTACATCAAAATGCGCTTTTTTACCGGCTCACGTCTCTATAATAACTCACTCTCTCAATTCACAACGTATACGTCGCAAGCTCGCGGCTCCTCTATTTTATCGTCAGCAGCGTTGCCAAATCGTACCGTTTCACTGAATCACCTTGTATTATTTAATAACATTTGTAATTGAAATTATAATAAAGACAGATCAATATTTTAAAATATTTAACTAAAGATAAGTTGCTACGATTATGTCGGAAACAGGTTATCTTTCTTTTTCTTTCTTTTATCATCTATGTTTGGAACAAGGCCTCTCCCAACTCCTTCCATCGGTCTCTATCCTGGGCAACATACTTCCAATCTGATCTTACCCAGTCGTTCCCCTTTTTTTTTCTGACAGTCGCATCCCTAACATTGCTCTTTCCATTGCCCTTTATGTTGTGGCTAGCTTATTCATATTTGTCTTGGTTAGGGTCCAGGGGCTGATTCTAATTCATTTCGAGGTCGCAATTTAATTTCGACTCCGCCATGACAGTCGCAATTTATAGCGATTCTTATTCATTTCGATATTAGTTCCAACTGGGGATATTAACGTTATCATTTTGATACTGCTCAGAATTTGGGTTGGTCTTCCTGTTTATTGGATTTATTGGCTATACAACCACCGCAACGTTTGTTGATAGTCTGGGCAAATTATCGAAAAAATGTCATTTTTGGGAAAAGTTATTTACCAGTTATTTTACGCTAAAATAGAATCTTAAGATTGCATATATTAGTAATATGAAGTATGACAAGTCCGCAGAAAGTGTGTTATTTTATTTATAAACAAATTAGCACTCCTAATTCTTCTCTTTTTTTTTAATCAGTGCTCTGTAACTCCTAAGATTTTTCCTTTAAACCAAAAACACTCAAATAAAAATTCACCGCAATTTAGTTCTACACAAAGTTATTTTTTTTTTCCGATTTCCTTCAATAAAAATTTTCCTCTAAAAATCAGAGTTTTCCCAAAAAAATCTACAATATTCAATTAAAATTTTAGGGAAGCAATTATTTACCAATAATTAAATAAATTGGTTACATGAAAGATTTTTATAGTAGATTATATATCAGGATACCGGCGACAATCTAACCAATAATTTAGCAATAATAAAAAATGCTAATTAAAAAATTTCGGTCGAAATAATAACCAGAAAGACTATAATACACCAGAATAACTATGATTTTCGTATAAAATAGCACTATGCCTATTCAACTTATTTTACAAAATTGAAATTGGACTATTTGAGCGGTCTCAGGAATGTTATAAAGAAACAATTTTTTGGCTTATAAACAAATAGAACCCCTCAGAAAATATTAGATTAAATTAAATTAAGTTAACGCTATTGAAAAGGGCCTGATTTCAGTGCCCTTTTCGAAGAAAAAAAATTGAATTCCGAGGAGTGGTTCCAGGTATAACCGGTCAAATTTGACCGGCATTTGCGACAGAGTTATAAACAACAGGATTTCGATTCTTGAACCATTACCTTTTTCGCACACCTAGTTCAATTGTGCCACAACTGCAAAAAATTCGAATTTTGGGTTAAGGCTGTAAAATATTGCCTATATAATGGCCCATCTAATGCAATACAGCCTGAATTAAAATATTGTTTTGGATAAGTATAAAGTAAGTTACTTCGGTATTTCACTGTAGGGTTTTTGGAGGTTTTAAAAATGCAATACGGCCATAACTGGGAGATGTGGCGATAATATACACTGCCACAATACAACTGATGTAATTCAATACGTTCAATACGGCCACAACTGCAAAAATCAAGAGAGATGTGGCGATAATATACACTGCCACAATACAACCGGTATAATTCAATACGGCCACAACTGCAAAAATCAATTGATTTTTTCATTATATTGCCGCCGTATCTCCTAAGTATTGTTTTATAAATGACTTTCTTCACAATGCAATATCGCCATAACTATCAAAACAATAATAACGTTTTATTTTTAATAAAGTGTAATAAGATTTAGCCAATAAGTGTATAATTTACTACCTAAATTGTAATTTTGAAGCCAGGCACTCTCAAAATAAATTATTTACAGGGCATAACGCATTTACTACAAAACGTTTTGCTCATTTCTCGAGAATATTGTGTTTTGCACTTGTGGCACTATTGAACTAGGTGTGCGTTTTATTCCGGTCCTCTTTGTACATACAAATTCTCATATCTTCAAGGCACACATAACAAAAAAGATCTATGTCACCAAATTATTTAATTATGGATAAATAATTAGTTTCCTAAAATTGTAGTTGAAAAATAGAGATTTTGTTTGGAAAACCCGAATTTTCCGAGGAAAATTTCCGCAGAAGGAAATCGAAAAAATATCTATGTGCAGAATTAAATTACAGTTAATTTTTATGTGAGTGTTTTTGGCTTAACGTTAAAATCTGAGTTACAGAGCAATAATTGAAAAAATAATTGAAAAAAAGATTTCGGAGCGCTAATTTGTTTATAAACCAAATAGCACACTTTCTGTGGACTTTGCATAGCTATATTACTAATATATGAAATCTTAAGATTTGATTCCAAGAATAAAATAGCTGGTACATAATTTTCCTTGTTTTATACTGATTCTCCCCGATTATTACCTTACATCTTTCATTGAGTTGATAATTCACTTTGTGGACATTCTCAATTATTATATTTCTAATTTAATACTATTCTATTTAATTCCTCCAAAACTAGCAAATTTTATAAAACCCAGCCATATTATAATACCTTTTGCTTTAGTTTTCCTTGCAAGAAACAAACAAAACACATCTCCTAAACTAAACCTAACCTCGCTTTCGACCATGTATTCATGTCCGTGTCACAATGATTTCGACTCGAAACAGTGGCGTAGCGTAGTGGGGGCGGAAGGGGCGGCCTGCCCCTGGCGGCACTTTTTAGGGGCGGCAAAATTTAACAATAAATAATAAAAATATTTTGTAAATATTTGAACCATTTTATATTTTTATCGCAACTACAAATTCGGACCGATTGAAAGGAGCACGGAATTTTTCATTACTTATTTTGTGACGAATTCGGGGAATTCCTTTTCTTTGAATGATATTTCGTAGCGACTGGCAACAACGTCTATACTGACTTGTGGGAATGTTCCATTTATGACTAACAATTAGCACAACTTTTTCGGCACTTTAGAACGTTACTATTCTTTTTTTTTTCTCATCGACACATCGTTGAGAAGTTCTGATAGCAGCTACAGGCAAAAGAAGGATTCAAGACACGCGGTGGAGTGCAAGAGATGATGCCGTAAATGTGACATGGCATCATTACAAAGACATTCTGGTCACTTTGGAAAAACTGACAGAGGCAGCTGAAAGCTTAAACACTAGGACAGATGCAGATGCTTTACTAGTTTCGATGCAGTCATTTTTCTTTCTTTGTTTTTTAGACCTGTTGCAGCCGGTGCTACAGAGTAGCTGAAGTGCAGATTCCTGGAAGAAGTAGGAGAGGAAGATCAAAGAAGACGTGGGGGGAGACGATTAGGCAGGACATGTTGGTAAAGGGGATTAATATTAATATGGCCCAGGATAGAATTGTGTGGAGATATGCAATTAGGGAAGCCGACCCCGCATAGGGATAAAGCAAAGAGAATGATGATGCAGCCGGTGCTACATGAAGTGAATGATGCACAAAAATATCTACAAATAAGGGGAGTTGACATAAGATTGTGCGCTCAGAAAGTAAATGCTTTGCAGATGATATTGACAGAGAAAAGAGAGGAATGGGCAAATGGCGCTGTAGATTATGCAAAAATATGTGTGAAGAACTTAGAGAATTTTCATAAAACCTCAGAGGCGCATACCAAGAAAGCTTATTTTCGATGACGGAAAAATGAGTGGAGACGAAAGCTGTGTTCTTCGTTAGATAGAGTTATTGTAGAAATTCGTGAGCACTTTCAACAGCAACAGAATTTAACGGATAAGTTTGTTTATCTAATTATTAGATCCAGACAACACCGAATGTAATCTAGACTAAGCATCTGACGAAATTGACGAGCAGGGTTTCAAGCTGGAAAATCTTAGACTGCGGACTTTCGTTGCTGCTACAGGCAACGAAATTGATTAATGCAGACTCATTTGAATTATTTAAATTTATTGTTAAATCCAAGCTGGAAGATACTCTGCCCAATATTTTAATAATGTTCCGAATATTTTTAACAGTTGCTATAAGTAATGCCAGCTATAAGGAGTTTTTCAAAATTGAAAATGATTAAAAATTATTTAAGATCGACAATGAGTACTCTAAGACTAACTAATTTGACTATTTTGTCTATTGAGCAAGAGATGTGTGATGCGATAAACATTGATGGTGCAATAAAAGAGTTTGCTCTTAAAAAAAGTAGACGTATAAATTTTTAATTGAATACGGAAGTTTTGTTTTTATTTCTAACACATACTCATATTACTTTTCAATAAAAATAAAAATATAACATTATATTATCGTTCTAGTTCTAATTAAAAATTGATTTTATTTAATTTTGTCGATCGTCAGGTGTACCTAATCTTAAGTGATAGGTACCAAGTTATATCAATGTATCTAATTGGTTAAAATAAAAGAATTTTTGTATTAATAAACGTAATTGTAAAAACTTAGACAAACTTTTTTTATTTAAAATCCAACCTGTATAATACAAAATATTGATGACTATTCTCGCCGAAAAGTTCTCTATAATTAATGTTATAGAATAAATCGAAATAGCTAAATAAGAGGGCGGCAAAATTGTCTTTCGCCCCCGGCAGCCGACACTCACGCTACGCCACTGACTCGAAATTCTAATTTCAACCACTTTTCAGGAGTCGAAATTAATTGTGACGAATCGAAATTTAGTGACGTCCTTTAGTTAGTTCAACTAAAATCCACAAGGATCGCATAGTCGCATTTCAACGTCGCCATATTGATTTGGTTTGACATCCATATGTCACGATAGGAAGGACGCACTGATTGAACACTTTGTTTCTCAAGTATTGAGGTATTTTGGCCTTCGCACACTCCTTCGGCCTGTGATATCTCGGATTATTTTCATTTCACACGCTTCCATCACTTTTTTTGTCCTTGTGGTGTCCTTGTTTCCGCAGTATAAGTCATAATTGGTCTAACTACTCTCCTATAAATCTTGGCCTTTGTTTCTGTTTCATATAACGATTATTTTTTATAATATGCATAAATATTATTTAATAAATATAATTTTTATCAATTTAATTTTCTCAATGTTCATCTTAAAAACACAATAGAGCTTCTTGTGCTAGAAAGAAAAACGATCTCCCAAGACACGATATAATCAAGAGCCGTCAGTTTTCCGCGGGGATTGCAAAAATAAAATAGTAATTTACTTGATATCAGCGCAACTTTTGAAAATTCGAGTAACCTCTTTTCTTCTTTTTGTAAGTGAAACAGAGTTGGAAATTAAAACAATTATCTATTTTTTTATTTAAATTAACATGCATGTGATATCTGTGGTCATTAGCACGAGTTGCAAGTTACAGTTTACATAGTATACAGTGATGAGTGCGCTAAGAACTAAGTCCTTATTGTACACCATAAGCTAAATAAATAAATAAATATATAAATAAATAAAAATTCTTCTTCTTCTTCTCGTTGTCCTTATGCCCTATAAGAGCGTCGGACTTTGGTATCACCTATCCATCTTTTACCCATTTCTTCCACGCCTTCTGGTCTCCAGCCATTTCCTTCATTTATTGCACTGTTTTCCCTCTCTTGGTCCCGATTTCCTCGATTTGTTCCACCCACCCCTTTCTAGGTCTGCCCCTTCTTCTTTCCCCTGTCTATTGGCATCTGTCACCTTCTTTACTAGTCTGTTCTCATTTATCCTAGTTATATGTCCAAACCAATTCAGTTTTCTTTCTTAAATTTTTTTCTCTATTTGTTCCTGACTACTATCATTTTTTGATTTGCGTGTATAGATATAATGCTATGTGGAAATGCGATCAATGATTGTCCCCGTTTAGGATTTTGTCCTCTTCAGGGTTAAAAATTTGTTCCTGACTTAGCACGTTTCTGATATTTTGGTTCCTTTCCCTGTCCATCTTCGTCTTTCCAGCCATTTTTCTCAGCTGTTTCATTTCTGCTGCTTTTATGGCACTTTAATGTCTTTTATTTGTAACCCAATTGTTGGGTTACAGTGTTGGTACTATGATTGTATTATATACATGTATTTTTGTTTCTTGGCTGATTTCCCCTTTTCCCAGTATCGTATTATTAATCGCGTAATATAGAATAGAATAGAAATATGCTTTATTGTCACTGAAAATGATACAAATTTTATGGACAAAACTTAATATAAAGTCAGAAAAAATAAATAAATAATAACAATAACAATTACAAATACAACTTCCTGAAATATAATAAATCGTCAATATAAAAAAAATACAAGTTAATAAAGTAAAAAAAAGAATGTGTGTGTACTTTGTACGCACGTAAGAAGTTATACTTCTATTATATGATTTCAACGAAATCAATATACTTTAAACAGTTTATTTATATTTTATTTAAATATTAAACTAACTTTCATACTTACTACTTTCCAAAATTTTTAATTAAAACAATACCTACCAAAAATTAAAAAAATAAACGAATAAAATACACGCAAACACATTGAAACATGAAAGAAAGAAATGATTTCTGAACAATTGTTGAGAAAATTTTAACTAAATACGTATTTTCTGAAAACAAAATATAATAAATATACTTACAATCATATAATGCATAAAAAAAAATAAAAATTTGCATTGGGAATTGAGCCTTCGTCTATTAGGTTGTTAGATTATTTTGAACTCACCCCACGCAGAATTTAACTACCGAGACACGTGAATAAAGTGGGAAGATATATATATATATATATATATATATATATATATATATATATATATATATATATATATATATATATATATATAGCATCTAAACGTTTTAAAATTTTTTGACAGTTGCTTATTCTCTTAGTATCACATAAATTTGATTCTTGTGGAATTAAAATACAACAAAATATAGACTAAAAAAGCAATAGATTAGATGGAGATTTTTGTTGGTAAATCAAAGCATTACCTAAGTAAGTAAGTAGCTAGGTTAGCTAGGTAGGTACATTTTCCAAACAGGTATTTAATTTGTAATTTTTTATTACAATACTGAAACATTTACAATAAGGTACGTACCTGTTGCTTTTAAAAACTATTTAAAAAGTCACTACAATAATTATAAACTTGCTTTTTGTCTCTGTCCTCACAACAATAAAAAATAATATAACATTTGTTTATGCATAATATCCATTTGAACAAATATTGACAGATGATTTTAACACCCAATCAGATCCCGTATAGCGTTTGGCGACTAAAACCATAATGTCGGTGTGCGCATGCGCCCGGCAAAATAAAAATTCACCCTCGTGCCTAAAGAAGTATAACTTCAAAAAACAAAATCAATATATTGCAACAATTAATAGAAATTGCAAAGTGAACATACAACAAAGTAAACTACAGACATAGGAACTAATAAATTTAAGCTGCTGCATGTGACACCCAAATATAGATAAGTTTGGTTACTTGTACGTTCATTACTGTACGTACAAATGATGAGCTTTTGTCATTTTACGGAACTTGGGGAGAGATGTTGCAGATTTGAGTTGTAAAGGGAGATAGTTGTATAGTTTTTTTTGCGGAATATAATATAGATTTCTTTACTAACTCAGTAGCTTATTACTAGTAGTTAGTATATTCTCGTAGCTTTCTCTGTCCTAGTTGCAATTTCTAGGTCTAGCTTTCCGTTATTCGATATTATCGTGCCCATGTACTCGCAGGCCGTCACCCTCTCCAATTCTTGTCCTTTATAGAACACTCGTGTTTAGCCTCCAATCTTCTACTCCTGCTCAGCTATTTTCATCGTATTGCATTTGTTGATGTTTATTTCTAATTTCATTTTCTCTATTTCCTTAGTCCATACATCAATTAGTCGTTACATCTCGGAGTGATCCTTCTATCATAACTACTGGTGTTAGGTGCGTGTAGCCTATTATTGTTTTTAAGTGGTTTGTTCTTCTTTTTACATTTTTAAATAATTTATCCGTAATTATGACGAATGGGGGTTGGCTTAGGCTATCTCCCTATTTTATCCCCTTGTTCATCCTAAATTCTAGTTATCTGCTACCTCCCATTTGTACTTTTTCCAACACTCTGCTGTATGTACTTCTAATTATCTCTAATAGTTTCCTTGGTATTACCAGCTCCTCCATAGTTTTCCACAATATTTTCCGATCTACTGAGTCGAACGCTGCTTTAAGGTCTATAAAGGTTATATATTATGTTTGTTCCCCGATCATTATTTTTTTCTATTTCGTAGTATGCTTATGTTGTCAACTGTTTGCCTTTTGGATCTGAATGCTGTTTGTTCGTCTTCAAGCTTTTCTTCTACCTCTGTTCTTACTCTTCTTTCTATTATTCTCGCATAGAGCTTAAACACAACTGATGGGAGGCATATAGCTCTATAGTTTTCACAGGTGGATTCTTGTCCTTTCTTGTGAATTGGGATCAGTAAGTTTTCTTCCCACTCTCTCGGCATTTTGTCCGTTCTCCATGCTTCTCTCATTAAAAAATAAAAAATAAAAAATAAAAAATAAAAAATACAAAATTATTTGAAAAGTAAAAATGTATACCATTTTTATTCAGTTGCAATGCGAGGCCAAAAATGTATTAATCTTTACTTAGATTAGAGAGCGCAACCAGTACTCTTATCGACGATTTCATCTCTTGTTAGAGGCTCTTCAGAGAATGCATAGGTTGCTTTTCTCTAATCCAGTAAATTTTTCGACCTATATTAGTCCCACACTGCAACTGAGGTGAATGGATTAGGTGATTAGCGTCATCTTGCAACTGAGAGATAAAGTTTTTCAATCCTAATAGCAATATTAATAATATTGAAAAATATAAAAATATTACTAAGAGATTTTTAAATTGAAAACTTATTGGTACATTTCCCTGATGACACCTCCAAGGCTTCTACAATTTGCAAGCCAAATGGATGCTGCAGTGAAGACAAAAGGGAAGGAATTCTACACTATGCAATTCACAACCCCCGTCTGCAGCTTGGTAAAGTTTCAACGAAAAATGCACCTAGTTACTCCACGGAGTAATACTACTACAAAATAAAAATCTATACCACTTTTATTCAGTTGCAATGCGAGGCCAAAAATGTCTTAATCTTTACTTAGATTAGAGAGCGCAACCAGCACTCTTATCGACGATTTCACCTCTTGTTAGAGGCTCTTCAGAGAATCCATAGGTCGCTTTTCTCTAATCCAGTAAAGTTTTCGACCTATATTAGTCCCACACTGCAACTGAGGTGAATGGATTAGGTGACTAGCTTCATCTGGCAATTGAAAGATAAAGTTTTTTTAATCCTAATAGCAACATTAATAATATTGAAAAATATTAAAAATATTAATAAAAGATTTTTAAATTGAAAACTTATTGGTATATTTTCCTGGTGACACCTCCAAGGCTTCTACAATTTTCAAGCCAAATGGATGCTGCAGTAAAGACAAAAGGGAAGGAATCCGCAGCATCCATTTGGCTTGCAAATTGTAGAAGCCTTGGAGGTGTCACCAGGGAAATGTACCAATAAGTTTTCAATTAAAAAATCTTTTAGTAATATTTTTAATATTTTTCAATATTAATAATGTTGCTATTAGGATTGAAAAACTTTATCTTTATCTGAAAAGTTTTTAAATACCTTATTACTATTTTATTAACTTGTTTAGTTGTTTAATAAAGCCCCTTAGTAAATATCCTTCGCTGCCTACAAATACATTGAGGCACATAACTTTGCCTCAGGACATTAATCGTTGTAAATGCGTGGGTGTTGACAGAAAAGCAAACGATCAGTTAGTGCCCTACTATCCTATCACAGGTAATCCTGTCCTCAATAGCGGACCGTTTATTTATATCTACAACCTGCATACATACAATTAGAAGCCCTCGAAATTGGTGATTTCGCTTAGGTAATTATTGTTCTCGATGGTAACGAGAGACAACACTCATCTGATGAATTGTGGATCGGTTGCTGGATACGTAAGGGAGCAGGAAATTCTGTCGTATAGGTATGTCATAGAAGCAATTTATGTGTATGTTGAGCAAACAGATATTCGTGTGTTTGTCTTTAATGTTGCCACTTTTTCACCAACCGCAAAATGCAAACTGTTTCAGTTTGTTATGTTTACCTTTTGAGCCGCAAGCTCATATCCCTTGCAGTACTACTCCTCCATAGACCGATAAGACTACTTCAGAGTTTTAGACTACTGCGTTAGCCTCTTTACTTTTCTATTCACCGGGTTGGTACTCGAACCTCGAAAGTAAATCAATTAGGCCGTCCGCACATAGGGCTACGCTCGAACTACTCGACTCGATTCCAGTCGCGTAGGTGTCTCCCCGCCAGTCAAGTTCCTTCGTTGTGGTATTGAGCTCCGCACACGGAGCGTTTAGGATTGCAAATCCCTTCGTCTTGTACGACTATCGTTGCTTGCGATCCGTAGCGCACGAAAAAGTTTGAGTGAGACGTACGTTTCCAGTCTTATAGGTAGTTTATTTTGAATGATGTAAAAAACAGACATACTCCTAATCATTTATTGTAACTTCCGACGACCGGTTTCGGCGAAATGTAATGGAGATTTATTTTTCGTTACGACTATGATTTATTGTGTCGGTTGCCCTTAGCAACGGCTAGGAACTTACAATACATTGTATCACGGTTTTTGCTTTAAATTTTAAAGCACCGCTTGGATTGACATGAAATTTGGCAAACACATAGGTAACATGTTAATGAATAAAAATGTTATTGGGTATCTGTGTGGTTTTGTCCTGGGGGTGAGTTTCACCCCTTATGAGGGGTGAAAAAATATATGTTCAAAATAAGTTAGGAAATGGATAAAACGTCTAATTCTAAGCACTTTTCGTCCTATAGCATTTTTTCACCAAGTTAATACCTTTCGAGTTATTTTTGAGTAAATACCTTAATTTTTCAACAACAAAAAAAATACATTTTTAGGCGGTTTTTGACAAATAATAAGTGATTTATTGAAAAAATGGGATTTAACAAAAATATAGAAAATTAAAAATTGAAAAAATGATGTATGAATGAAATCTCTAGACCCAGTATAAACAAAGTTCTAGCTAATGAAAAATAGGTTCATATCCGTCAAATTTAAAAGTGAATTATTTCAACGTGGAATAATCAAACAATCATGCACTTTTTGGAGAAAAAAAATTTTTATAGTATTTAAATAATATGTATATCTGTTTTTGAAAAATGTTTATAGCATTAAAAGTAAGCAAATTACTCTGAAGATAAAGTTGATCTCTTTTTTTTTGGTCAAAAAACTCGAAAGTCAACCCCCAATTAGCATCTTAAATCAAATTAATCTTTACCGCTTCACAAGTTACTTTGCTCATGTATTATTTATATGATCTGTAAGTATCATCGGTGCAAAGGGCTTATATAAAAAAATTGGTTTTAAAGTAAATCTGTTTTAATTTTTAATTAAAAAAAAATGTTTTTTTCTAAATAACTTAAAATTTACTAATGTGACCAAAAATCAAAAATAGTAAAAAAAATTAGTTTTTGCTGTTACGAATATTTTGGATTTTTTGTTTTTTTTTTGGAAGGCAAAAATTTGTTAAGATATATGGCTGTTCTAAATTTGCATACACTCGTGATTATTGACTAGTTCAAGTCCTTTTAACTACTGCCCCTTCAAAAAAAAAAAGAATGTGTGTGCACTTTGTACGCACGTAAGAAGTTATACTTCTACTACATATTATATGATTTTTAAGACAATACCAAAAATTTAAAAAAATAAAAGAATAAAACGCACACAAACACATTGAAAAATGCCACAAAGAAAAAATTATTTCTGAACGATAATAATTGTTGGCAAAAAATTTAAATACGCATTTTTTGAAAAAAAAAAAATATATAACAAATATACTTACAATCATAAAATGGATAAAAAAAATAAAAAAATAAAAACTTGCATCGGGAATCGAACCCGTGAATGTCGGGTCGCTTTGATTCGTAATCGAAGCCTAGACTCACTCGTCCAATCCCACATTATTTTTCATGTGGAAAAATAGGGTAACTGAACGTTTTAACTGTTTGACATTTGTTTTGTATAATTAAATTATGTAGTTTAAATTTTGTGGAAGAAAATATTAAATAACAAAACAGTAAGAAAACAATATATTAAATGAAGATTGGTAGAACTTTTGTTGGTAATCAAATTAAGTATGTAAATCAAAGCATTACATACCTAATAGATAAATAAATCTACGCCAAAAAATCATAATTTAAAAATAAAAATCGGACCTAATTTGGGATTTCTCTCTAAAATCCCCATTCTTGAGAAAATAAATGTATGTATTCCAACCTAATCCAAATGTATAATTACAATATGATTATAATAAAAACTACTTACCAAATTAGAATGAGTTTTCCTTGTCCAAAATAGTCCAAACGTCCAAAAATATAGGTATATGAAAACTATTTAAAAAGGCAGTATAACTATTAACTAACTTTGTTTCTTTTCACACAAATTTCAAAACGCAACAACCATAAATAATCAAACTACACTAGGTTCGCTTTCAAGATGCAGTAGAAAATAAACAAACCAAGACACGTTAAATGCTACTATTTAGGAGCACTTCCGAATCATAATTTACAATGTATAAACTTTGGAAATCATGATTTGGAATGTACAATGTATATACATTGTAAATTATGATCCGGTTGTGCTCATGGTGGCATTTAACGTGTCTTGGTTTGTTTATTTCTATTTCTACTGCATCTTGAAAGCGAACCTAGTGTACAGCTGTGCCACAGCCGCCATATTGAATAATTTTTGACATGTCATTTGAACATCCACTCACAACAAAGTTATAATGCGCATGCGCCGGGCTGATAGGTTTTAACATATAAAAATTCACCCTCTATCGCCGGTAAAGAAGTATAACTTCAATAAGCACTTTGAACCGATGCAACTTACAGACATAAACGACACATACACGAGTAATACAATATTGAAGTAAAAATGATTAATTTCATTTTTGATGCTAATTAGGAGGTGACTTTCCCGAGTTTTTTGACCAAAAAAAAGAGATCAACTTTATTTTCAGCGTAACTTGCTTACTTTTGATGCTATAAACCTTTTTTTTTAAACAGATATACATATTTTTTTAAACACTTAATGATTTTTCTCCAAAAATTGCATGATTTTTCGGTTAGTTCACGTTGAAATAATTCACTTTAAAATTTGACGGATATGAACCTCTTTTTCATTAGCTAGAACTTTGTTTTTACTGGGTCTAGAGATTTCACGCGTACACCGTTTTTTTCAATTTTTAATTTGCTATATTTTTGTTAAAACTCTTTTTTTCAATAAAATACTTACTTTTTGAGTTATTTGTCAAAAACCGCCTAAAAACGTGTCTTGTTTGCTGTTGAAAAATGAAGGTATTTACTCGAAAATAACTCGAAAGGTATTAACTTGGTGAAAAAATGCTATAGAACAAAAAGTGCTTAGAATTAGACGTTTTATCCATTTCCGAACATATATTTTTTCACCCCTTATAAGGGGTAATACTCACCCCTAGGACAAAAGCACACAGAGGCCCAATATCATTTTTATTCTTTAACATATTATCTATGTGTTTGCCAAATTTCATGTCAATCCAAGCGGTGCTTTAAAATTTAAAGCGAAAACCGTGATTCAATGTATTATAAGTTGCTAGCCGCTGCTAAGGGCAACCGACACAATAAATCACAGCCGAAACGAAAAATAAATCTCCACTACATTTTAAAAATTAGTTTTAATAATTAAATGTAACTTTCGGTCGAAATAATTTTTATTTTAAAATAATAACAGTCTTTCTTTAGTCAATGACTGTGAAATAATTTCTTAATTGTTATAAATAAAGTCACTACGAATTAAGAAAACAAAAACAATTATCTCAGCTTCAGTTGGTCGTAGAATATTTTTATTTGGTTTTGAATCTTTATTTTATCTTTATTTTGGCTTCAGCAACAATAATCTGCAAGTTAGAAACTCATAGGATGTACAGGGGCGGCTTCAGTTCTAAATGTTTATAACGAAATTTGCTCCCTTATTTTCAAACCCGAAATAAGAGGTTGAAAAATGTTATACGCATTTATTTACATCAGAATATGAAAATATAAGTCTTTAGAAGGAGAGTGGATCTTGGATTAATTCTGTACGATTTTTTTTTTCAAAAACTTACAGCCTTGGACGTTTGACCTCTTGGGATAAACAAATTATAATATCTAAGCAACAAGTTCACAAATCGGGCACTACAAATTTTTTTATGTTTAGTATTGAAAGATCTTCATTTTAAAGCCTTAAAAAATATATAAAAAATATTTTTACAATAAATAACGCAATTGCAAAAAACGGCTATTTTGGACTTTTCGCAGGCTGTTTTGCAATAACGTATTAACGAAATTAAACTTAAAATAGCTCAAATTGTAGGTTTTTTTAATTTACTACAATTTTCTATTTAAAACTTTTTCTCTAAAATGAATATCCTAAGCTGCAAAATTAATAATCTTTAAAAATTGCAAATTTAACAAATGAAAATCGTCATAAATAAAAACCGCACAAAATTTTTGGTTATATTTTAGTATAAGTTATTCCTGGCATCGTCCTTTACAACACCTGATGGGTCACAGCTTGGACTATAATGCAGTGCGGTAATTCTAGTACCAACCGTACTTGGCAACGTTACTTGTAGTGTGTGAGCGAAGATATGTGTTACAATTTTTTTAGCTTATAGCCCTTATCTTGACTATAATAAAGCATTCGATAAAATGCGACATGATCAATTATTAATGAATGGAAGCTTGGACCTTGAATGCGGCATCAATAAAAAAAACTGGAATCATTCAAATTGTGGTCGAATAGAAGGAATTCTGAAAATATTATGGACAGAACACGCCACAAACAAAGATGTTCTGAGAAAGATTAATAAAGAGATTGGAATATCTCAAAACCAGAAAATTGGAATACCTGACACATTACACGTAGAAAAAGATGCAACTAGATCCAACTCCTTATGTAGGGAAAGATCCAATGAAACAAAGGCATAGGAAGACGTATGGCTGCGCAATCTGAGAGAATGGTACGAATAGGCCAGGGTAATAGGAAAAAATACAAATCCCGTCCCCGTTAAGGCGTGAGAGAAGGAGATATAATATCGCAAAAGCTTTTCAACGTAGCTCTAGAAGACGTCTTAAAAACGATAAATTGGTCAACCTATGGCATCAACGTTAATGGTAAGAAGCTAAACCACTTTAGATTCACTGACGATATTGTGATTATAGCGAGCTCATTCGAGGAACTGCAAATTATCATGGAGGGACTCGCAGGCAGCTCCAAATACGTCGGCCTAAAACTGAACATGAGAAAAATAAAAATAATGACAAATACAGATGACGTATAACTATAATGGGAGTGAGATAGAAAAAGTCCAGGAATATATCTACCTTGGCCAAATCCTGAAACTTGACAAAGATAACCAAAGTGCGGATATTACTAGGAGAGCAAGACTAGCGTGGGCAGGATTTAATACTTCAGGAGCAAAGTGTTCAACTACTGAATCCTGCCTATCATGACATATTATGGATGTCAAACCTGGACCCTAACCAAGGCAAATATGAATAAACTAGCCGCAACATACTACCTAAATGAATACACGAACCCTGTACCATTAAACAGGGGAGTCAAACAGGGAGACACTCTATCACCCAAATGTTCACCTTAATTTTGGAGGACTTGTTTAAAAATCTAAATTGGAAATATAAGGGAATAAACATCAATGGACGCTACCTCAGTAATCTACAATTTCAGATTACTACTGTCAGTAAGCTACTGATCTACAAGAACTTCAAACCATGCTTTCAGGACTACACAAAGAATCTTCTAAAATAGGACTGACAATGAATTTAAACAAAACAAAAGTCATGAACTCTTAAGAAACCGTGACCATAATAAACGACAAAATTATAGAAAAAGTTGAAGAATATATATACTTAGGACAAAAAATACTACTAAGTAGGGAAATTCAAACGGAAGAAATAAAAAGAAGAAGAAAGTTAGTATGGGCAGCATTCGGCAAGCTGAACAATATACTCAGAAATCAGCAAATTCAACTATATCTTAGATCTAAAGTCTTTGATGCATGCATTATTCCAATATTAATATATGGCACACAAACATGGACAATCACAAAAAAGAATATGAACATACTCAGAGTCACTCAACACGCGATGGAAAGAGCAATGCTTGGCATATCACTTAACCTTTCCGGAACCGTGCTATAAAAACTTACGCTGCAGGCCGTGCGGAGCAACTATGTAACCCGACTAAAATACTTTAATAATTCATTTAAATTTTACATTAGGTATTGTTTGGAAAGTTATATAATAAGGCACTAGTAACTGAAATAATTTGTTTTTATTATTAAAAAGATTTACATTTTTTTATTTTTACCTGTAATTACAATTTGATTTTATTCCTGATTTTTACAGTCAGGGCATAAAATATTTTACTTTCTTCTCGATGCATGGTACAAATTGGTTTTCTGCATGTACTACATGATATTTGAGTCTTTCTATCACGTGCCCTGGCACAAAAGCTGCATCTTCGACTTGTATATTGTTGAATGTCTCTGGCAGGGGTTTCTGGCACTGTGTGCCCCGAGGAGTTAATTTCAATTTTAGTATAAAATTTAAATTATATTTGATAATTTTTATACAAAAACGATTTAGTAATATATTTTCTAAGATTACCTGGAGGGATAAAGAAAAATAAAAATATTTTGAAAAGTTATAAAGACAAAACCGCATCTGGGGTAACCAAGTTGCCCCGCACGGCCACGGAAAGGTTAAGGACAGGAAAACAAACACATGGATAGGACAGAAAACCAAAGTCACCGATGTGGTACAAAAATCATTAAAATTGAAATGGGAATACGCCGGACATGTAGCTAGGAGCGATCTAAACAAATGGCACAGAACAATTCTAACCTGGAGACCATACGAACACAAAAGACCCAGAGGCAGACCTCCTATGAGATGGACAGATGATCTGAAACGAACTGCCGGGAAAAATTGGCTACAAGTAACGTACAACAAAAAACAATGGAAAGGAAGATTTGAAGAGGCTTATGTTCAGATGTGGACGTGAATGGCTAGACGAAGAAGAAGCCACAACAGAAAGAGCAATGAAAAGAGCAATGTTAGGTATACGACTGTCAGATAAAATTAGGAACGACTGGGTAAGATCAAAAACAAAAGTCGAGGACATAACAACAAAAGTTGACAAACTTAAATGGAGCTTCGCAGGCCACACTGCTAGACAAAGAGACCAACGTTGGAATGCAACAATACAACATTGGAGACATTATCAAAGTAAACTACCGAGAAGAACACCACAGGTGAGGTGGGTTGATGATATTAGATTATTCTTTGAGATACATTGACGCATGTCAGTGTTTACGTTTCTATATTTTTAAAAAGTAGTCCAGAGTCTTCTTTCACTCTTAGTATAACAGCAAGTTCATCCTTTTGTTCTATTTTCAAGTAAAAAGCACTAATTTACTATTTTTCAGTTACCAGCACTCAAGTTTTTTTGTAATTCAGTTTATCATGGATTTTTTTAAGAACCTTCACCATTTTTTTAATATTATGCTTGCGTTCATCATTAATTTTCTTGAAAAAATAAAGTTTATTTTATTTGGAGCAGTATTTTGTTCTACAGCAGTGAGTAGATTCATTCCGTAGTTGATATAAAAAACAAATACAATAATATAAGACCAATTCATGCTGATAACAATAATTAGCATTAATAGCGTTAATTCTCAAATTTTATTTTAATATTTTTCTTAACAAACTCATACAGAAGTAAAAACTTCAAGTTGTATACTGGTATAAAGTTGTTTATAAAAAACTTCATAAAATGTCGTGCAAAACGTTTTGTTCTAATTTAGAATATCTTCAGTGCATTCTGCTAAGTAATTGTAACTAGCACACTATTTAAAGTGGTAACTTGATAATATATGGTTTACATGTTAAATTTTCTGAAAATATGGTGACTACCAGTCAATGTTAGTTGGTCTGTGCTCATTGAACTGGCAAGTACCTAGTTTTTTTGAGCAGGGAAGCATGTTACCCTTTAAGCATGTACTTAATTTTATCTTGAAACATCGACTGGTAGTCACCATATTTTCAGAAAATTTAACATGTAAACCATATATTATGAAGTTAACACTTTAAATAGTGTACTAGTTACAATTACTTAGCAGAATGCACTAAAGATGTTCTGAATCAGAACGAAAACGTTTTGCACGACATTTTATGAAGTTTTTTAATAAACAATTTTATACCAGTATACAACTTGAAGTTTTTACTTCTGTACTTATGAGTTTTTTAAACTATGGTATACAGCCAACTATTGGGATTTTCCCATCGATTTTATTTTTCTTAACGTTTTCATGTAATTGTTTATTCTCATTACATCCAAGATACCTTTCGTTCTTTGTTTCCCCCATTACATTTCATTTTCAATAAAAAATATCTTTCGTATAACCTTAAATTTACAGTACGTTACCTATTGCGTAAAAGGGTTAAGATTTCACAAAAAAAGATTTTTTCGGCATTCAAAATTTAGCCGTTGTTTCTCAGCTGACTAGTCACCAACCTTTTGTGATAAATCGGCATTTCTGAGGTCGCGCATTCAACAGTTGAAAACTAAATTTCCTTCTCTCTCTGTCTCCCTTCAATTTCTTTTAGACACAGCTTCTGCACTTTGGAATTTGACAAGCGTAAAAATCACATTAGGCTTCCATTTCCACTTGAATAATTTATTTTTAAAGAATGAGTGTAACTGTTCTTAAAAGCTTCGACTTACTTTATTTTTATTAATTTGAAAATTGTTTTTGATGTTCTTTCAGAACAAAAACAAATAGAAAGACTTTTTTTGCATGGTTTTACTTTTTTGATACTCCTTTTTAAATATTTAATAAAAATACTTTTGTTTTTATGAATGAGACAGATTACTTATTTCATCTTTGAAAGTGGATTTTATAAGGAGACAGATTAAGAGCGTAGGCGCAAAATTTCGGGCCAATGTAAATGCATTCATTTTTTTCAAATCCTGAGAAAACTAATAATATTTTTGAAAAATTTAAACGCAGAATGAAAGACTACATTATTACCGAGGGCCCAAAGATATGCTCTGTCCCCTGAAGATTTCTATAATGTTTATTTTTAATAATTTAATAAGTCACAGGGGTGAAAAAGAAGAGAAAATTTAGTTTGATTTTTAATTTCAAATATCTCATTCAAAAGAAACTTTTTGTTTATTTTAAGGGACTTTCGGGCCTCGGTAATAATGTAATCTTTCATTCTGCGCTTAAGTTTTTTAAAAATACTTATTAGTTTTCTTATGATTCGAAAAAAATAAAAATATTAAAAAATCATTGAAGCCGAAATTTTGCGCCTACGCCCTTTTAAGGTTAAAATTTACTTTACGCTGATTGCTGCAGAGAGGTATTATTCTCTCAAATTTTTTGCTATAAAATTTCTGTTGTTACTTATATTTTTCTTTTAAATTTCTTTTTAAATTATGTGGGTGTCTGTGTGGGAGCATTTCTTATTTAATGTTACCAATTAATAAAAATAAAAATCTTCGTAGATTTTAGTAAAAAATTTTTAATGATGGTTTGTTTATTTTGTTTTGTCTACGGAATTAAACAATTAAATTATTTTCTCGTTGATATAAGGGACTGTAAAAATATGTTTTTAATTGCTCTTCTTCTTCTTCATGTGCCGTGCTCGATTATCGAACGTTGGCTATCAAATTGGCTATAGTAATTTTGTTAACGGCAGCTCGGAAAAGGGATGCAGAGGATCTGTTATACCATTCTCTCAGGTTTTTAAGCCATGACGTTCTTCTTCGACCTGGCCCTCTTCTTCCGTCTACCTTGCCTTGTATTATTAAATGGAGTATATTATATCTCTCTGGGTGTCGCATAACATGGCCAAAATATTCAAGTTTTCGATTTTTAACTGTTCTGACGACTTCTGTGACTTTTCCCATCCGGTGCAAAACAACTTCGTTACGAACTCTATCCACCCAACTTATTCGTAGGATTCTTCGGTATACCCAAATTTCAAAGGCTTCCAATTTCTTGAGAAGAGTATCTGTTAAAGTCCAACCTTCGACACCGTACAAAAGAGTAGAGAACACATAACATCTCACTAATCTAATTTTAAGATTCAAAGTAATGTTGTTTCCACATAAAAGTTTCTTTATCTTAAAGAATGCAGCTCTGGCCTTCTCTATACGTATTCTAATTTCTTTGCTCATGTCCCAGTTCTCATTTAGATTACAACCAAGGTAGGTGATACTGTTAGTTCTTTCTAATTGTTCACCATAAGCTGTTACTACTTCCGGTTGTATTGGCGTCTTACTGACAACCATCACCTTGGTCTTTGCGGTGTTTAGCTTGAGTCCATATTCATCACACGTTGTGGTAATCCTATTAATCAGATGTTGAAGTTCTTCATAATTGCTCGCAATTAACACCGTGTCATCCGCATATCTCAAATTATTAATATTGACGCCATTCATTTTGATACCACATTGAGCATTATCCACTGCTTTATTGAAAACAAACTCAGAATAGATGTTAAATATTAGTGGGGACAAAATGCAGCCCTGCCTTACTCCTCTTCGTATTTGAAGTTCTTCAGACGTGTTCCAGCCAATCCTGATGTTTGCACGTTGATGCCAGTAAAGATTTTTGATAATGCGTAGGTCTTTATCATCAATACCCACTTTCTGAAGAATAGCAATCATTTCCGTATGTTTTACCCGATCAAAGGCCTTCTCAAAGTCAATGAAACACATATAAACCGGATGTCCGACATCTCTGCATCTCTGTACCATAACCTGAATACTAAACAGTGCTTCTCTGGTCCCAAGGTTATTGCGGAATCCAAACTGTGTATCACCAAGCTGTTCTTCTATTTTTTGGTACATCCTAGAGTGCAAAATTCGTAGAAATATCTTTAAAACATGACTCATCAAGCTAATGGTTCGGTAGTCACTACATCTTTTCGCGTTTGCTTTTTTAGGTATCGTCACAAAAGTCGACAGCAGCCAATCCGTTGGTATATAGCCAGTTTGATAAACTTTATTAAAAAGATGAAGGAGAGATCTTTTACCTGAATTTTCGAAGAGCTTTATTATTTCATTCGGTATTTCGTCTGGTCCCGTCGCTTTTCTGGTCTTTGCTAATCTTATTGCTTGTTCAATTTCGTCCATAGTTATGTCAGGTCCTGTTGCTCATTAGTCTCAAACTACAAGACTACATTCTTATTAAGAGACGTAACTAATTGAGTTCAAAAATCTGGTTGAGAAAAAACCATAAAAAAATCCACGAGGAAAATAAAATTCCTGTAGCTGGCTTTATACCATAAATCACAAAAATACGAGATCCTTTGTAAAAGGTATATTTAAAATTCCCTAAGTAAGGGTTACAACGACATATCCTGGTGCAGATATCGGTTCAGACCATAACCCTCTAATAGTTGACATCCAAGTGAAGCTCAAAAAAGTCCGAGAAAGCCCCCAAAAACCAAAATTACATATCTCAGCATCCAACAAAACGCTAATAGAAAGTGACCTGAATAATTAGCTAAAGAATTCAACAAATGAAAACAATATTGAAATATGGAACACGTTTAAAGATCTTACCTGGAAAGTAATGGACAAATATACAACAACCATGCAGAGGCACAAAAAACAACAATGGATGACTGATGAAATCCTGGAATTGATGGAGCAGAGAAGAAAAAAGATGTACGAATCATACATAGAAATCATACAATCATAGATGTAGAAAAATTATACTGGCGTCAAACAGCGACAGCTTGCATAAATGGAAAATCAACAGAAATATGCAAAATACAAAGAGGTGTCAGACAGGGTTGTATACTGTCCCCACTGTTATTCAATTTATATTCAGATGGAATATTTAAGGAAGCGCTGCATAATTTGGAATGGGGTGTAAACGTTAATGGAATTCTGATAAATACAATCACATATGCAGACGATACAGTTATTTTAAGTGACGATATGAATGGATTACAACACCTTTTAAATGCCATTGACACAGTTGCAAGAGAGTTTGGCATAAACATAAACTGTTGAAAAACAAAATACATGGTATTTAGCCGTTTGGCCCATCAAGATTCACGGTTATATGTTGAAGGTCATATAATTCAAAGAGTACCCAGTTTTAAATATCTTGGTTGCCATATTGCGGAACAACTAGATCCAGATAGAGAGATAAAATGAAGAATCGAGATAGCCCGCACGACATTTTTAAAAATGAGGTCATTCTTCTGTAATGATAACTTGTCCTCTTGTATGGTGTCGAAGCATGGACATTAAAAATATCCGCCATTAATCGTTTGGAGGCGTTTGAAATGTGGCTGCACAGACGTACACTGAAAATACCATGGACGGATGTGCTGACAAATGTGGCAGTCCTTAAGAGAACAAATGCTGCACGCGAGCTGCTTGACATCAAATATAGAAAGATGGCCTATTTTGGACACGTAGTAAGGGGAGACCGGTATAATATTCTTCCACTTATTATGATGTGTAAAATCGAAGGACGCAGAGGAATTGGTAGAAAACAGGCCTCTTGGTTGAAGAATATCAGGGAGTGGACAGGAACAAAGAAAGCAAAACAACTATTTAGAATAGCTCGAGACAGAGACAGTTTCGCCATGTTAATCGCCAACGTCAAGAGGACTTGATAGGGCACGTTAAGAAGAAGAAGAAGGCTTACATTAAATCACAGAACGTTTTCTGATCATAAAATCCATCATCAGTGTTACTAAAAGCCAAAAAATAGCATGCCTGAACCACCAAAATTTTGTGGGAAAAAACCGTTATTGTAAAAGTTGTTGTGTTATACCCATTATCATCAGCAGCTATTCCATCCATCGTCGGATGAAAGCCTCCCTTAGATGTGTCCATTCATATCTGTTTGCTGTTTTTTGCATCCATTCCTGGCCAGCCATTCGCGTAATATCATCAATCCATCTTGTTTGAGGTCTGGCTCTACTTATTTTGCTTGCCGTTGGTCGCCACTCGAGAATTAGCTTTGTCCAGCAGTTGTCTTCCATTCTTTCTAGGTGTCCTGCCCAGTTCCATTTTTAACATGGCAACCTTCTGGATCACATCTGTTACTTTTAATCGCCTTCTTATCTCTTCATTGGACTTGCGATCACTAAGCTTAATGTTGAGCATTCTCCGTTCCATAGCTCTCTGAGTCACTTGGAGTTTATGGACTACGCTGTTGTTAAAAGCCCAAGTTTCAGTTCCGTATGTCAGAACTGGCAACACGTACTGATCGAACGTTTTTGCCTTTAAGAGGATGGGTACGTATTTTCGGCTGCAATGCTATTCAAATGGGGATTAATTTTTTTCGAATCCTGAGAAAACTAATAAGTATTTTTGAAAAATTTAAACGCAGAATGAAAGATTACGTTATTAGTAAAGGCCGAAAGTCCCTGAGAACTTCTATAATGTTTATTTTAAAAAGTTACAGAAGTGAAAAACTAAGAGAAAATTTAGTGTGATTTTTAATTTCAAATATCTCATTAAAAATAAACTTTTTATTTATTCTAAGGGACTTTTGGCTCTAGGTAATAATTTAGTCTTTCATTCTGCGTTTAAATTTTTTAAAAGTATTTATTAGTCTTTTCAGGATTCGAAAAAAAATGGACACCATGTCCGTGGTAATATTTTCTAAATCTATCTTTGTCTTACAACGCACTCAGTCGAATAGAATATTGTCAGCATATTGTCAGTCAGACATTGACAATTAGTGACAATTTTAAATATTTGACATGGCATCGAGAATATTTTGAGTTGTTGATTAAATAATATTGATATATAGTGTATTTGATAAATAATTCATTTAAGACGTGAACTTAATAAAATGTTATTTATTGTGTATTATTTGTGGCAGATCCAAGCAGAGAATACATTAGGATAATTAATGCTGTGATTTAAGTATTTTGTTGTTAAAGATGTTCAAAATTGTAAGCGTTCCATAGTACAATATATTATTATTACAAAATCACTTTAACATTTTTCCTCTTTTCTCGATTGAGTATTAGTTTTTGTTGTACATATAAATAATTACAATCACTGAATACATAGTGAAAAATTATCACATTTATTAACTGAATTAATAATTTGCAATTATACAAATAATAGTTATCCAAGAACATTCAAAAGCCATCTCTTTAAGTTAATGATAACATTTTCAAGTAGAATGACATTCTAGTAATATTTACATATTCATACCAGTGTGAATTTTACTACGCGTAATTTGCCGTGTAAAGACAGAAAAAGTAGGGATAGCCGTAAAATATTTGCGAATTATGTACCCATGGCCTTAAATTTTTTGGTAAGTTTGATTAAAATACTGTTTGTAATCGACCAAATGCTGCCACGCTAAGGGACATCTTTTGTTTAAATCAGCCTTTAGGGTAAGCTTTGACAGTTCTTTTTTTTGTCCCAAGTATATATTGTACGACTCACCTTTTTTATATTACTGTTATCCAGAGTTATATTCCCATTTATATCTAGAGATTCGTTGGTTAAGTATTTAGTTTTTGCTCGATTTGTTTTTAATCCTATTTCTTTTGATTTGGTATTTAGGTCCAATAGTATTTCCTGCAATTCTTCTCTGTCTTTTGCTATTAGCGTAACATCATCGGCAAATCTCAAATGGTTTAGGTTTTCGCCGTTTACCGTAACTCCTTTATTTGCCCATTCTAAAGTTCGAAACATATCTTCTAGAGTCTAGAGCTAAGGTAAAAGTTTGGGTGAGAGAGAATCTCCTTATCTAACCTCTCTTTAAAGTTTTATCTTTTCTGTTTTTCCTTCTGTTTTTATTTGCGATGTTGCATTGTCATAAATATACTTAATGATTTTTGAATATCGGTCATCAACTCTATTGTTAATTGCTTAAGGCATTAAGGATTGCCCAAATTTCTATTAAGTCAAATGCCTTCTCGTAATCTACCATAGCTATCCAGAATGTTATGTTGTATTCATTTGGTTCTTCGATTAGTGTTCTTATTACTTGTAAATGGTCTAAGGTGCTATAACCTTTTCTGAATCCTTCCTGTTCCCGAGGCTGATAACTATCCACTTTAGTTGTTAGACGCAATGTAATTATCTTCACAAACAGCTCATCCAAGACTGATAAGAGGCTAATGGGTCTGTAGTTTTCTAATTTATATATAATTCCGTTTTTAAATATGACTATTATAAGAGCGTTTAACCAAGCTGTGGGTACTTCACATATTTCTATACATTTGTTAAATATAATTTTTAGCATTTTTACTATTTGTTGTCCTCCATACTTTATCATCTCCAATACTATTCCGTCTTCACCTGGAGCTCTTTTATTCTGCATTGTACTCATCTCGTTTCATATTTCGTCCTCTGTGTTATCTTCTTCTTAACGTGCTCTATCAAGTCCCCTTGACGTTGGCGATTAACATGGCGAAACTGTGTCTGTCTCGAGCTATTCTAAATAGTTGTTCTGCTTTCTTTATTCCTGTCCACTCCCGGATATTCTTCAACCAAGAGGCTTGCTTTTTACCAATTCCTCTGCGTCCTTAGATTTTACCCATCACAATAAGTTGAAGAATATTATACCGGTCTCCCCTTACTACGTGTCCAAAATAGGCCATCTTTCTATATTTAATGTTATTAAGCAGCTCGCGGGCAGCATTTGCTCTCTTAAGGACTACCACATTTGTCAGCATAGCCGTCCATGTTATTTTCAGTGTACGTCTGTGCAGCCACATTTCAACGGCCTCCAAACGATTAATGGTGGATATTTTTAATGTCCATGCTTCGACACCATACAAGAGGACTGACCAAATGTAACATTTATTCATGCGCTTTCGAAGTGTTATACAACATATTCATAAAATACTTAATGATGTTTCAAATATTCCTGGATATTACCCAGGGCAACTGGTTGGAATTTTGAGGATTAAAACCTCACATGTCATTCATATTGAAGTTCAATGGCCAACTGAGCTGTTTTATTTCTTTTGGAGTGACTAGTTTAATTTCACCTTCTTCCTGTGTGACGTTTTCCTATTTAAGTATGTTATCACCTTCATTTGGCTGGAATGTTTCCTCGAGGTATTTACAGAGTTACTAATTGATATTCGTTTTTATTTTTTCTAATTTCTCTTTTAAGCTGTTCAGTGGTGTTTAGTTTAGTTTTATCAGATGGAGCTCTAGATCACTACCACGTCTTTCTGAGTTTGAGTTGGATTTTTTCTCCACGATAAATTTTCTTCATGGTAATTATTACCTTTATCTAAACTTTAAATTCCTCAGAGAAATTCCTCAATCCACCAAATATAAAGAAAGAATCGTGGATGACAAACGAGATTTCAGATATGATGGAAGACAGCCGAAAGTTCAAAGATAAGGACACGACAATATACAAAAGGATAGACAAAAAGACGCAGAAGGCCAGATGAAAATCATATTATAACAGCGGAATTATAGATAGGTAATAATGAAGAGTTGAAAAACAAAAAGATACCAAAAATAATACAAAATAAAAATGTATACCATTTTTATTCAGTTGCAATGCGAAGGCAAAACAATCTTACTTTTCAATTAGAATACGGAGCGCAGCTTGGTAAAGTTCCAACGGAAAATCGCGATTCAGAGGACTGGACTGCGCTCCGTATTCTAATTGAAAAGTAAGATTGTTTTGCCTTCGCATTGCAACTGAATGAAATTGGTATACATTTTTATTTTATAGTCATATTACTCCTTAGAATAACCAGGTGCATTTTCCGTTGGAACTTTACCAAGCTGCAGACGGGGGATGTGAATTGCATAGTGTAGAATTCCTTCCCTTTGTCTTCACTGCAGCATCCATGTGCTTGCAAATTGTAGAAGCCTTGGAGGTGTCACCAGGAAAGTGTACCAATAAGTTTTCAATTTAAAAATCTTTTAGTAATGTTTTTAATATTTTCAATATTATTAATTTTGCTATTAGGATTGAAAACTAATTCATCTTTTAAAAAGATACCAATAAATCTAAAGAAAAGGGTATTCAACAGTTGTATTCTACCAGTTATCACCTATGGTATGGAGACGATGACCCTTACAGAGATATCAGCCAATAGATTAAGAAGGACACAGAAGGCGATTGAATGAGCTATGTTAGGAATATTTCCGAGTCGTAGAGGAAGACCACAAAAAAATGGCTAGACGACATTAAAGCAAAAATGGGGAGAAACGGGCACCAAATAGCACCAAACGGAGAAGAATGGAGAACTATTGAGGAGGCCGTTGTCCAGGAGTGGATGCAAACAGGCTGAAGAAGAAGAATAATAATGAAGTATCTTATGCAAAGTACCTACCTTCTAGTGGCGGGATAAGGGTAACAATACATTGGCTTATAGGGAAGTCCTTAAAATACTGATGACATGTATAGAATCATTTATAATAGAATAGGTAATTTAAAAAATCCAATAGAAATACCAGCTTTGTCTATGTAATGAATAAAAAACTAATGTCAAGTTTTATTATCACAAATGATTTTCATAATAAAGAAAACTAATAGCTCAGAATAATTTTTGAGCACAATTGTGCTAAAAATTAAACAAATCAAATTCGAATTGATCAAATAAAGCATAATTGTAGGCAGCATTATTGGATCGAATATATTATAGCAATCTGCATTGTATTTATTGGTCTAGTAACTCAATAGAAACAAATTTATTCATTTCGTAATCAAAATGCAAATTATACTTAAATTACAGTAATTTTCATAATTAAAATTGCTGCATAGATTACCATAAAGACGTAATCGCTCATTAGAATTTATGTAATCAGAGCATCGAAAGATTATTATTTAAATTAACATTGTTAAGTAAGTTCAACAGGTAACTTCAAGTTTATAGTCCCCTTATTTACTTTACTTTATCGTATCCGGACATGTCATTCATAAAATTTCGGCCCAGTATCGGGCTACGTCGGTTCCATCTTTGTTTCCCAGCCACAAATCTTCGAGGGTACACCGATGAGGACAGTCTCTGCATGTAAGAAGATGTTCCACATTCTTTGTTTCTCCACAGTCACAGTTCACATCATCTTTGTCAATTTCCCCCCCATTTTACCATGTTTGACTTCACTGGAGCGACCCCCGTTCTTATCCTATTCATAGTTGTCCAAGTTTTAAAGTCTATAGACTGACCGATCCATTGAATCTCGGGAAGAGAAAAATACTCAAATCAATGGAAAAATTCCAATAGTTGGCTGTATACCATAGTTTAAAAAACTCATACAGAAGTAACAACTTCAAGTTGTATACTGGTATAAAATGGTTTATTAAAAAACTTCATAAAAAGTCGTGCAAAACGTTTTCGTTCTAATTCAGAACATCTCCAGTGCCTAGAATGAAGTATTAACATTATTGACATTTACACACACTCAGACCTATATTAGTTAGCTTTTTTCTATTAATTCATTCATACAATAACCACTTGGTTTGGAAGCATCTCATGTTATATTTCGAAAACAACATAAAGTTCAATTAGATTTTGCTGCCACATATTTTATTTCCCCTTTTCGTTATTAATTCCATTACATAATTTTATTCAATTTAATATTTAAAATTATTTCTTTAACATTATCATTCACTTCCGGATCTGTATTTTCTTTTAGTTACTTTAACTTCACAACTCCTATCCAATCTCAACAGACAGAATTAATCATTACAACAGTATGCAGCTAAATCTAAACACTTCCCATCTTGTTAGGCAACCAATAGTACATATCTTTAAAACATATAAAATTAGAACTTTGCTTTATTTACCATCCAATCCTTCCACGTCAGGTTATTAATTGTTTACTATGTAGTATATATCTCATTTTATTATACTAAATTAAACTTTCACCTTATCATTTTACAATCGATGACGTCACACTTTTAACCATGGATTATACCAACCTTAAATCCTACAATCCAAAAGTTTTTTCTGGAATAGAGAGTTGCTAATTTAGATTTAAAAATAGACTCTAACTTTTAAACAATTGAAGTTCTTAACCAAAAATTGATTTTGTCTTATCTTGTCATGCCACTCTTTGTCATGTCATATTGAAAGTACATTTCTTATTTTATCAGTTGGTCTGTGCCCATTGAACTGGCAAGTAAGTAGTTTTTCGAGCAGGGAAGCATGTTGCCCTTTAACCATGTACTAATTTTAATCCTTTAACATCGAGTGGTATTCACCATATCTTCTTTAAATCCATCATGTAAACCATAATATTATGATGTGACCACTTTAATTAATGTGCTAGTTTCAACTAATTAGCAGAATGTAAGTATTCTCCACATGTTTTTTCTAATTAACAGTCACAATTTTAACCTTTTTTGCCTTCAACTAACGTGGAAATACTTCATTCTAGACACTGAAGATGTTCTGAATTAGAACGAAAACGTTTTGCACGACTTTTTATAAAGTTTTTTAATTAACCATTTTATACCAGTATACAACTTGAAGTTTTTACTTCTGTATGAGGAAAATACTCAGGCTGCAATGTTCCAAGGAAACTTTTCCTGGATTTTAGTCGCTTTCGTAGTGTTCGAGCTTTGTATAGGGCATGCTGCTCGTCCGCAATCTATTTAATTTTCTCTATGTGCTCTGAAACTCCTCTGCGTGTTGAAAGTTCTGCAAAACCCGCTGCTTTATATAGATTTGAGATTGGAGTTGGTTTCATGCACCCCGTTACTATCCTGCATGTTTCATTTAGCGCAGTATTGACTTCTTTAGCGTGGGTAGATCTGCCCCAAACTGGGCACGCATATTCAGCAATTGAGAAACACAGTGCCTGTGCCGTTGTTCTTAAGACGCCAGGACATGCACCCCATTTACTTCCCGTTAGCATTCTGAGTATGCTGTTCCTAGTTGTTACGTTCCCTCTCGTTTTTATGTACGTCAATTTTGTCTGTAGGTGAGGGATCGGTTCAGAGTTACTCCCAAGATATAGGTATAGGTTTGTCTGTGTGTTCTAGTGTATTACCATTCCACGCAATTTGGAGTTTTCGCTTGGTTTCCTTTGCGCGAAGGGGGAAGACGCAGGCTTGGGCTTTAGAGAGATTGGGTCTCAGAGAATTCTGCAGATAGTACTCGGTCATTGTTTTTAAGGCAGTTTCCAGTTTCTCCTCCACATTTTTAAAGCTATTTCCTTCCGCATATATTGCAAAATCGTCAGCATAGAGGAAATGCTTGCTTTCAGTAGGAGTAGGTTGGTCGTTTGTGTATACAGGGTGTTTGGTAAAGAATGGTCCATAACTTAACCTTAGATTCTTGAGCTGAAAACAGGTCGATATAAGCTAACTTACCTTAGTACGAAAGTTGATAATAACTGAAATACAGGGTGTCAAAATTAAACTTTTATTTTATTTATTCTTGAATATTTCCTGACAGACATGGGATAACAACACGAAATTTGGTAAGCTGGGTTTTTTTTGGGATTAGAAATCTAAATTTACTACCAAAAATGATGTATTACCCAGAGGGCGCCACATACGCCTTTCAGCGCTCATTTAATAGGTTCAATTTTTTTTATTAAATACATACTATTTGTATAAATTATAAATATTGTATCAAAACAGACTAAACGAGAAACTTAAAAACATAACTTTCAATAACATCGAGGACCACTACAATTACATTAAAGAAAGTATTCACTCTGCAGCAAAAGAAGCCCTTGGATATTACGAAAAGAAAAACAAAAATACTCCATACTGGTGGGATGAAGAAATAGACACAGCGATAAAACAACAGAAACAAAAGTATGAACAATATTTAAGTGCAAAAACAGATACCAATTGGTCTAATTACAAAAACCAACAAGCTAAGGTGAGACAAATGATAAGACAGAAAAAAAATGAATCCTGTGATCAAAACTGTCAAAAAATAAATACGTACATAGGAGGAACCAGAAGTACACAAAGCTGGAAACTTATTAAATCTCTTAGGACCAACGACAAGAAAAAAGATTTAATCTCACCAATTTCGTTAGAAGCATGGGACATGTACTTCAGTAAACTGTTACAAGAAGATCGAGTAGAATTCAAAATAAAAGATAATAACCAAAACATACGCGTTGAAGCATCTCCTATAAGAATCACGAAAAAGGAAGTAAAGGATATTTGTACTTCACTCAAAAACAAAAAAGCACCCGGACCTGGCAATATACCCTCAGAACTAATAAAAAATGGAACTGAAAAACTATATGAGCACCTGACAATACTCTTTCAAAACTGCATAAACAAAGTAGAGGTTCCAGCCGAATTTAAAACCTCCTGGTAGATCGACCATAGACCACCTTTTTTGTATCACTCAACTTATAGAAAAAAAGGTTGCCGTAAATCAAGAAGTCCACTTTTTGTTTGTTGATCTAAAAAAGGCCTACGATAGCATCCCCCAAAATAAGTTATGGAACACTCTAAGACAAACGAACATCAACTCAAATCTCATAACAGCAGTGGAAAAACTATATGATAACGCCAACGCCAAAGTTAAAATAGGAACGAATGTTTCCAAAGGTTTCGTAGTAGACAAAGGACTGAAGCAGGGATGCTGCCTATCGCCGACACTTTTCAAAATATATCTGGAACAAGCATTGAAACTTTGGAAGCGGAAATGCAGCGGCATGGGTATACAATTAAATAATAACAACCTGTACACTCTATGTTTTGCTGATGATCAAATTGTGATTGCTAACGAATATGACGATCTGGAATACATGACTCGAAAATTAATCGAAGAATACAAAAAATGGGGATTAGAAGTTAACATAGATAAAACAATGTACATGAACATCGGTGGCAACGAGCAGAGTCTAATTTTAAATGACGGACAACACATTAAGTACAACAATAAATATTCTTATTTAGGAGTAGAAATCACGGACGACGGCAAATCAGATCAGGCTATAAAAAAACGAAACATTCAAGGTAGAAGGGCCATATCGCAACTAAATAGTATTATTTGGGATCGACATATATCCAAAAAAAATAAACATCGAATATACAACACTATTATAAAGAGCATAGTAATGTATGGAAGTGACGTGTGGCAATTAAAGACAACTACTGAAAGAACACTACAGCCACGGAGATGGATTACTGGAGACGTGCCGCAGGAAAATCAAAACTCGAAAGAGTTAATAACCAACGTATACGAGAGATTATGGGAGTCACACATACGATTGTCGAAGATATAAGAGTACAACAATTAAAGTGGTATGGACATGTGCAGAGAATGCCAGAACACCGTCTGCCCAAACAGATTCTAGATTGGTCACCAAATGGAAAAAGAAAAAGAGGCCGACCCAGAAAGAGCTGGAGATAAGGAATAGACAGAGAGATCCGAGAGAGAGGTTTAGACGAAGACCTTTGGGAAGATAGAGATGCATGGAGATTGGGCATCGGAAGACGTCGGAGGACGTTTTAAACCGATTATATATATACATACTTTTTGAATCAACACTTTTATTCTCTTAATATTGCTACTTAAAAAAGGTATACTACATTCATCTCGCTAAACTTAACTGTTTTCGAGATAAACGCATTTTAAATCTGCCATACAACATAATTTTTTGCATAATATCATTGTAGTTATACCCGACAAATATACCTGAAACCATAATATCTGTGCCAGTTCTCATATCTATGTCATTGTCACTGTATAATTATTTAAACAATCTTTATTTAAACAAATTAAAATTGTATAAATAATAACTAAATGAGTTTACTATAACAAAACAAATCAACTTGACATTTAATAATGCGTTACTTAGATGGATCTACTCGAGTTACTTGGGAACAAAAAAAGAATGATGAAAATTGCGCCATGGGAAGCCGAGAAAATGCATTTTTTAACGTATACCGATTTTGAACTTTGAGATTAAATTTTCTAAAACCTAATTTTTGATTGGAATTTTGCTATTTTTGGCATTTTTCACTCGTAATATCGATAGTTTTTATTATAATAATATATGTTATGAGTACTTTAAAGATATGAAAATTGTTGTGGAGAAAGAGGACCGAAATAAAAAGGTGATGGTTTAAAAATTATGACTATATTATTTATATGTTTGCCGTAAATGCCGGTCAACTTCCTGAGGCCGCTTAAATAGTCCAATTTCAATTCTGTAAAGTACATTAGATAGGTACAGTATGTTTTTATACAAAAATCATAGTTATTCTTATGTATCATAATTATTGTGGTTATTATAGCGACCGCAAATTTTTAAATTACAATTTAATTGTTGCTAAACTGTTCATTCAATTTCCATTGGCTTCCAGAATTATAATCTATACGAAAAGAGCTTTTACAATACCAAGTAGTTTAAATATTGATAAACAATTACTTATCTAAAATTTTAGTTAAATATTAATGATTTTGTTGGAAAAACCCGCATTTTTCGTGGAAAATTTTCGTCGAAGTAAATTGGGAAAATACGTCTCTATGTAGAATTTAATTACAGTGAATTTTTATTTGAGTGTTTTTGGTGTAAAGTCACAATCTTTGGATTTATAGAACAAAAATTGAAAAAAACACGATTTTCGGGCGCCATTTTGTTTATAAAAAAGTAGCACACTATCGGCGGACTTTGCATACCTATATTATTAATATATAGAATAATAAGATTCGATTCCAGCAATGAAATTGCTGGTAAATGACTTTTCCCAAAAATGGTCTATTCTCGGATAATTTGCCCAGACTATTAGCGGATATACCATTTTCTGAAAATTTTCGGAGTGCAGGTAAGACGCGTTTCGGCACGCACAACACCTAAACCTGTAGCTCTAGCACGGTTATGTTTTGTTATTGCAAAATTATAATTTTTAATTTGAATCAAAATATTATACGTTAAAATAAATTTTTTTTGTAGGACAAAAATGAGGAGATATCGTCGAGCACCACACGAGTAAGTAAAATATACAGTACAAAACTCTTAATTGTTATTTCTTTTTTCTACAATCTTTTCTCTAAAATAAAGGTTTATCTATTGGTATTTTTAAGAGTTGGGAAAATTTTATTTTGTTTTCTTTTGACGTTGACATTGAAGTTTAAACTGTAAATTGGTGTCTTCAAAAAATTATCATTAAGAGAGATGTCAGATTCTGACGATGATTATATGTCGTTTATGGTTCTGGTGGACAGTAAGGATGATGTACGCCCAAGTCTTTTATTTAACAGAGAAAAACGCAAAATGAACGTATTTAAGAAAAAATTAGAACCCTCAACCAAGCGCAAAAAATCACTACATGAGCTAGAAAGACAGACTAGGGAACGAGGTTTAAACACAGCAATTTCTAATGAAAATAAGGGATTTCAGTTATTGGCAAAGATGGGCTTCAGACAAGGTGAAAGACTTGGAAAATCCAAAACTGGTATCAAGGAACCAATTGGTGTTATAGTTAAACAAGGCACTTCAGGAATCGGCCGTGAATCTCATTTGAAAGACATATTTAATAAAAAGCAGCAGCAAAAACTAAAACACTTGAAACACTTTGAAAATCGATTTAGACTAACTTTCAAGGAAAGAATCAATTTAGATAAAGTAAGAAAAGATTTATTAAATGCACAAAGAATTTGCGAAGAATTGGATTTTAGATTGAAAATTAAAGATCCTGTTGAGGAATTCTTTTGGACCAAAGAGACAATCAAAAAACGTAGAAAAATGGAAAATAATAAAGTGTTAGATGACACTGACAGCAGCAGTGATGATGAGAACTTTGAAACATACATTACAGAAGAGAATCTATTTACATTAATAGAGTATCTTAGAAGTAAACACTTATATTGTATATACTGTGCGATTACAGGTATAGGCATAAAAGACCTGGAAGATAATTGTCCAGGGCCTTATAGAATGGATCATGATGATGAATAAAAATTATAAATTGAGATCATAACTTTTTCTGTTTTTATTTGAATTAATTTTTTTTAACCCTTAACTACAGACATTCCAATATTACCACGTAATTACAGATCCCCGGCATTTTTTTACCGGTCATTATAAAATAGAGTCAAAATATAAAGTTAATCATAAAAAACAAAAAATGTGCATTATTTGTTTTTATGGAATCTCTAGATATGGGAAAAATGGTAAAATGAGTGAATTTAATAATATAATACAAGATTTTTGAAGAATAATGTATTAAACGAGAATTTTGGTAACATTTTTGGTCTATTGAAACAAACGGCCATAAATGCTATGAACAAAAATTTAGACTTTTTTTAACAAATAAACGTAACATAGAATCAAAAAGGAAACATAAAATAGCATTTACAAAAATTTTTATACCCATGAGAAAAAATCTGCAAGGGGTAAAATTGTCACAGAATTAAATGGCAATTACATTTTTCCAAAGTTGCCTCATAATTTTTATTTTTAAATTTAACATTCACTGAAGGTCCAGGATGACTTCCAAAGTCCATTTATTTACTTTTTCCCTAAAAACACAAAAAAATAATATAAACATTTCACATTTACAAATATAGTACCCATTTCAAAATACTTGCTTAAAACAGACATCCGGTAACTTTTACCGGTTAAGATTTTTGATGTGTGCTACAAAAGAAAATATTGAAAATACACACTACACGCTTTGACTAGCATTTTTATACAAACTGCCCGAGAGGTACAGAGACACATGAACTTGTAAGTGGTGAGGTTACCATGAAATCCGCATTTTGGGAATGCCTACCGGTAAAAAATACCGGATCTCTGTAGTTAAGGGTTAATGGCATGGACTTTATGTCATTCAGCCAGTCACAACATGAGTATTAGTGTCATGTGTAGTGTGTATGTTGGGTAAGTGTCTTGTTACTTTGCAAAGTCGACGAAAGTTATGTTATTTATTTGTAACTGTGGTTTTCAATAAATGTTAAATGTTTTGCGTAAAAAAGAGGAGTCAATAGAAGAACTAAACTGTTAAACTTGTCCCCTATTTGGATACCCATGGTAATATTATGATTACATTAATACTTTGTGTTTTTCTAGATTATCCTATCAAACGAATATTTAAAATCCTTTAAAAATTTTGCCGAAAATGGGAATTATTAAGATGGAACCATAATTTCCAATTTCATCTAAAGACCCTTTTTTGAACAGTGGTATTGTAACTTTTAGTATATTTGGGAAAATTCCGCCAATAAGACAATATTGAGAGTCCGGTCCTGATAGCAAGCAAATCTTACAGCTTTATATCGGTCCTGACAAATTTATAAATTCAAGTAGTTAAAAGTTGAAATATAATTTAATTTTTACATTGTTTGCAAGATAAAGTTTAAATGTGACAGTGTGTTAAAATACCAACGATTCTGTGAGTACAAAATTGCATTATTTATATCTAACCATAAAATCAGAAGTTAAAAGGCAATATTTTATCGATTTCAATCCAAATTATCGATTATCGACAACAACTTTTTGCTGATTCAAGTAATTAGGCTGCCGTCTAATTTTGTTAAGAGGCCAGGTCCGGCTTCAGATCCGCTGTTCCAATGCATGTAAATTTTCAACGGGACGATGGCTGAACCGGAATTAGCTACTACTTCACGAAATACACCGACAACGTCACATATCTCTTACTCTCATGCATTAAACAGTTTTAAACATCCTTCAAAAGACCAAGGTATCATACTTTCAACCATACAAGGAATACAAGTTTTCGAATATGTAAAAGCTGTTGGATCAATAGTACAGCCCAAAAACGTTATTTGGGCATCCAGAATCGCAAACAACCGCATCTGCATCTACCTCTCGTCTAAATATATAGTTGACCAATTTCTTAGCTCCCACAAACATGTAATTATTGACGGCAACCAAATTGAAGTAAGAAGATTAATAACTCCTGCCCAGAGATTAATCATATCAAGTGTATGTCCTACTATACCTAATAGCATAATTGAAGACCATCTAAAAACTATGGGTATAAAATCCGTCTCCAACATGACGTTTCTACGAGTAGGCATGCAAGACCCGGAATACAGCCACGTGCTTAGCTTTAGAAGGCAAATCTTCATAAGTCCTTTAGAAAATGCATCGATTCCTGACTCATTCCTAATTTCATTCGACAATACATCATATAGAATATACATTTCCATAGACGGTTTAAACTGCTCCAGATGCAAGACGGTCGGACATCAAGATTCTGACTGTCCTTCTTTATCATCATTAAGTAGTCCAATTAATCAAACGGAAACTGACCATCAAGTGAACGTACTCAACTCTGCCAATAAAGAATATAGCCAGCCAGAAGAACAACCACGGAAAGAACATGAAGAAGGTACCCAGACATTAAAGGAACCGAAACTTAACATCACAAAAAATCACGAATTAACATCAGCCACAAACGACCAAACCACTTCCTTACAAACAAACAAAGAACTACAGATTTCGTCACAACCACAAATATCCCAAGATTCAGTAATTGAAAGCGATAGAAAAATCTCTGAAGCTATTCATGTTACTAAAAGACAAATTTCCACTTCTCCCGAAATCATTGAAAATGACCTACCTCCTCCCACTACTGAAAAACAAAAAAATAAAAAGCCTAAAACTCAAGATTCTATTCCAGATATTCTCAATGAAATTAAAGAAAAAATTGAAAATAGAATCCCTTCCTTCACACTTTCTTTTCATGAAATATGTGATTTTCTGTCAAATTCCCTTCACTCAAAACATCCTGAACTTATTGCTAAAAATTATTCAAATGAAAGCGATGAAATCAAAGAAATTCTAAACTTTATATATTCTCAAACACAAAATAAAAGTTTAAAAAACAATATTACCAGATTGAAGAAGAAACTACTTCTAAGCAGTCTTTCTTCTACTGACGAAACTGACTACGAATCAAGTTCTCAAGTAAATAGTTAAAATGGCCAATAATACATTCATATTACAGTGGAACCTCAATGGTTATTTTACCCATATAGAATCCATCAAGCTTCTTATAAACGATTATCTTCCTTTAGTCATATGCATAGAAGAAACCCATTTCAAACATCAAAATGTAACATTAAAAAATTATGTTCCTTTTCTAAGAAACCGAGTTACAGATCATTCAAGCGGCGGAACAGCAATTTTCGTAAGGGATGACATAGAGTCAACCGAAATACAACTGCAAACAAACCTGGAAATAGTTGCAGTGTCAGTCACCCACAAAATGAAAATCAATATTTGCAACGTATACTTACCTCATCCTACTGATTTAGATATAACTGAACTAAGCAATGTTTTAAACCAAATTCCACACCCAAAAATAATATTAGGCGATTTTAACTGTCACAACAGTACCTGGGGAAGTAACAAAACCGACAAATGTGGTAATCTCTTAAACAATCTCATCGACAATTTAAATTTAGTGTTACTGAACACTGGCAAATCTACTAGGTTCAATTCATACAATGGTACATTTTCAGCTATAGATCTCTCTTTATGCAGTCCGTCGCTAGCTACTTTATTATACTGGGACACATTGGGGTATTTATATGATAGTGATCATTTCCCTATCACAATAAACATAGATACTAATGATATATTGACTTTTCCAATTCACCAAACATGGAAAATAAAGTCAGCTGACTGGGATTTGTATCGAACACTTATAGAAGGACAAACCAACAACTTTAATTTAACCAATACCGCAAACGAAAAGCTGGAACTATTTAATAATATTATTATTTCTGCAGCAACAATCGCAGTGGGAAAAACAAAATCTAGTAAAAGGCAGCCAGTTCCTTGGTGGAATAACGAAATTGCGCAAGCACTTACTTTGTCTAAACACGCTTTCAACGTTTATAAGAAACATAAAACTATCGATAACCTTATAATTTTTAAAAATCTCAGAGCAAAAAGCAGACAATTGATCAAGAAAGGAAAACGAGACAGTTGGAAAAAGTATGTGGCTTCAATAAATCCTTCCACTCCCATAGGCGACATATGGAACAAAGTACGCAGAATAAAAGGAACAAAATACTTCCGAGGCATAGATACGCTATCATATAATAACCAAATGCATTCAAACAAGGTAGCTATTCCAGAAATACTAGCAGATATATATGAACTTAATTCTAGTGATTCCAACTATAGCATATCTTTTTTAGAATATAAAAATCTAATGGAATCGTCAAATATACAAATCACCGAGAGCGACAATCCAATAAACAAACCCATAAGTCTTCAAGAATTAGAATTTTGTTTAAGCGCAAAAAATTCGACGCCAGGACCTGATGATATCCACCCTCTTTTCTTACGAAATCTTCCTCTAAATGCAAAACTAATATTAGTTGATATTTTTAATAATATTTTCATTCAGCACGACTTTCCTGATCTATGGTCGCAAGCAACTATAATTCCAATCCTTAAATATAATAAACCAAAAGACGATCCAAATTCCTATCGTCCAATCTCACTTACTTGCTGTACCTGCAAACTTTTAGAAAAAATCCTTAATTATCGTCTTAAATGGTATCTCGAAAACAATAACCTAATAAGTATCAGACAAAGTGGATTTCGTACGGGTAGATCCACAACAGACAATCTAATAACCCTTGAATCAGCTGTACATGAATCTTTTATGCACAATCAAAAACTTATTGCCGTATTTTTTGACATAAGAAAAGCTTTTGACACAACATGGAGACATCTTATACTAAAAACACTTCAAGAATGGAATGTCCAAGGGCATATGTTGTCGTTTATTAAAAATTTTCTAGAAACACGAACTTTTCGAGTTAGAGCCAATGGATTCACATCTTCCAGACGAGTACTGCAAAATGGCACTCCACAAGGATCTACTCTAAGTCCTACACTCTTTCTGATTGTAATAAATAGTATTATACATCAAATAAAGCTGCCTGTATTTACTAGCCTATATGCAGACGACTTAGTCATTTATCTAAAAACAAATAATGTAACTCTGGGATCACATATATTGCAAACGGCCTTACATACAATTGAAAACTGGTCGCAAAACACGGGTTTTATATTTTCTGGCGAAAAGACACGTTATTTAATTTTTAGCAAAAGGAAAGACTATCCTAATATTCAATTAACACTTAACGGAGTTATGCTGAAGCAGTCAGAAGAAATAAATTTCTTAGGACTTTCTTTTGAACGTGACTTAAAATGGAAAAACCACGTAACGAATCTGCAACGTTCTTGCCAATCCAGAATTAACCTACTAAAAATGCTGTCAAATACCTCTTGGGGGGCTGATACAACAACTTTACTTAATCTATATAGATCATTAATAAGAAGTAAATTAGATTACGGCTGTTTATGCTACGATACTGCTAACAAAACATCTTTAAAAAAACTTGACTACATTCAAAATACGTGCTTGAGATTGGTTTTAGGTGCCACAAGAACTAGTCCAGTAAGTAGTTTACAAGTTCTGGCTAATGAACTCCCTTTAAGCCAACGAAGGCAACTTCTATCACTGAATTACGTTGCCAGAATTTCAGCAAACAAAAGCAACGTAACCTACTCAACAATATTCTACAAAACAAATATATTTTCTGATCATTACGAAAACATTGCAAGAAATATGCTACCATTTCCTGAGCGAACAAAACGTATTGGTTTTAATTTAGAACAGTTCAGTCTCACTATACCCATTCATGTAAATTTTCCTCCCTGGATGATCAAACCTCCAAAAATAGATATGTCTCTAAAAGATCTCCCTAAACATTCCACACATCCTTTCCTTATCCAGCAAGCTTTTAAAAATTTAATTTCCAAATACCCAACAACTCATCGAATCTTCACTGATGCTTCCAAATGTGATGAAGGACATGCTGCAGCTTATATCTGCGGAAACATCAAGTCTACCGTACGAATCCCAACAAATTGTTGTATATATACCGGAGAACTTACAGCAATTCACCAGGCAATGAAAAAATGTGGTTCTATCCATGAAAGCAAATTTGTGATTATCACCGATTCAATGAGCGCATTACTTGGGATAAAACAGCTATATACAACTCACGCTATACTTCTCAAAATCAAAGAAGAATTATCTTATCTACAGAATCAACAGAAAGATATTCTCTTCATCTGGGTACCTTCCCATATGGGAATAATTGGCAACGAGGAAGTGGACTCTCTAGCAAGCAATGCAACTACCGACCAAAGTATTTCTATCACAGATCAAATACCTTGGACTGATCACAAAGTAAATATCAAAGGTCATGTCCACAGAACGTGGCAAACTACTTGGGATCAGACTAACAACAAACTAAAAGAATGCCTAAGTCAAGTAGGAACTAAACTCATGTTACCAAGAAATAGAAAAGACCAAGTCATCATCAACCGACTCCGAATAGGACATACGTTACTAACACACAAGCATATCTTCAACAAGGAGGCCGCTCCGATGTGTACCAATTGCAACACGCAACTGACAGTGAAACATATAATTATCGAGTGTCCAGTGTACCAGAAAGAAAGGATCGCGTGTGCTCTTAGTGACAATATTAAAAGTGTACTGACTTCAAACCTAAACTCCTTATTAAATTATCTCAAAATGACTAAACAATACACCAGATTGTAAAGCATTTTTATATAATAATATGTATCTTACTGTTTGTGTATGTCCCCCCGCTAATAACCCTTAGTGGTTGATGCGGGTTTATTTGTGTAAATAAAAAAAAAAAAAAAAAAAAAAGACAATATTATGAAGTATAACGAATTTGTCAATAATATCGATAATTTCAACAATTATTTTTTTGTTCAAGAAATAAAAATCTGTACAATGCGAATATTTCCAACTATATAAAATATTCCCAATTTTAGTATCACTTCTAGTAGTGCCTATCCGTTTTGGATGTTGGCGATCATCATGGCTATTTGTATTTTGAACACTGCTCCTCTGCAAATTTTTGTAGTTATTGTGTTAAGGCATGTACTTATTTATTCTTGACAGTCACCTCCCTCCTATTCTTCCTCCTATCTTTCCCTGTATTATCAACATATTGCATGAAAAGTTGAGTCAAATAGACCATATAACGTACAAAAATTTTTAAGACGATTCGTCAATTAGTTTAAATATTATTCAATTTGTTTATCCTAAAGAGCTTTTTTTGCAATGTTATTGTCCAAAAAATAATAATGATATAACAATTATGTGGAAACCACGTAAAAGAAGAATAGTTATATTTTCAACGCACTTTAAAAAATCATTAAAAAGTCATTTTTATTATTCCGAAAACATTTTTCTAAAGTAGGGTCATCATTGGCTTATAAACAATTTGAATAACGTTGTTAATATTACTCGAGACTAAAACTACTTCGGGATTTGAAAAGCTGTTATTTTTACATGAATTTAAAAAAACACTTTTTCGCCTAGATTAATCAGGGTGAAAGCTAGCCACTTTTTTTTATTTAATTCAGAGCTACTGTGTTTATAACAATTGAACAACCTAACTAGCGCCATTTTGAAGTTCAAGGTATACGCTGTGAGCTCGTACGTAGAGGGGATATTTACAAATTCGCGAACGTCAGTAGTGGCAAGTCTGTAAACGTTTACCGGAAATTTGACATAAATGTCAAAGTGATTAATTTAAAATTAAAATTAAAAACATTAATATTAAAAAAGATTAGTTGGTCAAAGCTGTGGTATATATTTTTACCTTAAATATACTTACGTCTTAAATAATGAATTTAAGTTTTTTTAATGTTCCGTAATATGTAATTATAAATTAATCTTAGCGCCATCTACACGATAATTGTGAAAGTATCCGAAGTAAGAAATTCATATTTTATCAATAGAACGTCAAAATGATTAGCAAAATCTTAAAAAAATCGATTACAATTTAATTACTTTTTTGCGTTGTAAATATTAAGCGATAACAATTAAATAATAAATTTAAAAATTACCGGTAAAAGTTGAATTAATAACCGCTAGGAGTGACACCAGCGAAGCTCACAGCGTATAGGCTGTGAGCTCGTACGTAGAGGGGATATTTATAAATTCGCGAGCGCCAGTAGTGGCAAGTCTGTAAACGATTACCGGAAATTTGACATAAATGTCAAAGTGATTAATTTAAAATTAAAATTAAAAACTTTAATTATAAAAAATATTAGTTGGTCAAAGCTGTGGTATATATTTTTACCTTAAATATACTTACGTTTTAAATACTGAATTTACGTTTTTTAATGTTCCGTAATATATGTGATTATAAATGAATCTATATTAATCTTAACGCCATCTACACGATAATTGTGAAAGTATCCGAAGTAAGAAATTAATATTTCATCAATAGAACGTCAAAATGATTAGCAAAATCTTAAAAAAATTTATTACAATTTAATTACTTTTTAGCGTTATAAATATTAAGCGATAACAATTAAATAATAAATTTAAAAATTACCGGTGAAAGTTGAATTAGTAATCCGCCAGGAGCGACACCAGCGAAGCTCAGAGCGTATACGCTGTGAGCTTGTACGTAGAGGGGATATTTATAAATTCATGAGCGCCAGTAGTGACAAGTCTGTAAACGTTTACTGGAAATTTGACATAAATGTCAAAGTGATTAATTTTAAATTAAAATTAAAAACATTAAGTATAAAAAATATTAGTTGATCAAAGCTGTGGTTTATATTTTTACCTTAAATATACTTACGTTTTAAATACTGAATTTGCGTTTTTTAATGTTCTGTAATATGTAATTATAAATTAATCTTGGCGCCATCTACATGATAATTGTGAAAGTATCCGAAGTAAGAAATTAATATTTCATCAATAGTACGTCAAAATGATTAGCAAAATCTTAAAAAAATCTATTACAATTTAATTACTTTTTAGCGTTGTAAATATTAAGCGATAACAATTAAATAATTAATTTAAAAATTACCGGTGAAAGTTGAATTAGTAACCGCTAGGAGCGACACCAGCGAAGCTCAGAGCGAATATAGTTTATTTGTAAACTTTAACTAAACTTGAACTTCAATAAAGTGGTTAATAAAGCTTTAAAAATTACGTCCTAACGAAATCGATTCGTGGTCGGTGGAGGGGAATAATAATTATTAAAATCCGTGCACACAAAAAATTAAATTGATTCTTCAAAAATATGCTGCAATTAATATCTCCGGAGCTTGTTGATGGATTTTGATCATAATTTTTTAAATTTGTATGTACTAGCAGTCTTGTAGAGTACGTTATGTACACATAATACATATCCCCACCTAACATTTCAAAATGTTAGGGGAACCCTCTTCTCACTCAGGGATATAAAAAATAGATTACGTCCGATTCTAAGACCTACCGAATATACATATATAATTTCATAACAATCGGTCAAGCGGTCTCAGAGAAGTATGGCAAATAACAGTGATGAGCGCACTAATAACCGGCAAAATAGCGCAAAAGATGGAAAACATATTAAGTTGTGAGATGAAACGAGACGAACCTAGTGGAGGTGTTACATTTAGCGATAGTAACTTATAGATTGACATTATATTGATTGTTTCCCACCTTTAGACGTATCAGAGGAGTATGTCAACTAAAACTGTCACTGTGATTATAAAAAAAAATAAATATATAGAAAAAAATATTTACATCCAAAACAGTGTATTTATTTAGATAGTAGTATGTTAGTTTCTTAGAAATACAGAAAAAATTACTCTGAAAAAAAATTGTTTTTAGAATAAAATGTCTGGCTAATTGGCTCAGCCAAGGCCATCAAATTCACAAAAAAAAGAGTAGAAAGGTAGAAAATTTTGTCCAAAAAAATAAAAAAAAATGTCAAGGGGGAAACCCCCCTTATAATTTATGGGTACGAAAAATAGATTAGAACCTATTCTCAGTCCTATAGGATATAAGTGTAAAATTTCATAAACATCGGTCAAGCCGTTTCGGAGGAGCATGGTAACTAACACTGTTACAGGAGAATTTTGTGTATACAGAAGTAACTGTGAATTAAATTATAAAAGTGGCTAACTTTGACCGCTATTAACCTGGGCAAAAAGTTTTTTTTTGACAATTTGTGTAAAAATAACAGCTTTTGAAATCCCAAAGTAGATTTACTCTACAGTTAATATTAACAAAGCTTTTCAAATTGTTTTTAAGCCAAAAATGACTCTACTTTAGTAAAATGATTTCGGAATGATAAAAATGACTTTTTATAGATTTTTTTAAATGCTTTGAAAACATAAGTGTTCTTATTTCATGTGCTTTCCACAGAATTGCTGTATCATTATTATTTTCTGAACAATAATATTGCAACCTGGCTGCTCAAGTGTCCCGAGAAAAACCTTATTTCTCTGGACTAGATAGCCAACGCTTGAAAACAAGCAAGGCAGACAAAGAAGAAAGAAGATCTCATTACGTATCCCAGATATTGAATTTTTTTATTTTTATTGTGTTTATTATTTCGTATTCTTTACCCATTTCTCGCACTACTTCCATGTTCGGTTTGTTCTGTATACGTGCTATTTTAACTATCCTTGTGTAACACCACACCTCAAATGACTGTATCTTATTTATGTATTCTTGCTTCAGCATGCAGGTTTCAAGTTCAAGTCCCTACTGTAGTATTAAAATCACGTAACATCTCAGAGCTTTTACTCTCAGTGCTAACCTAAGGTCTTTATTGCAGTGAATTATTTTCATTTATACAAACGCATTTTTTGTTATTTCCATTCTGGCAATTATTTCTGTAGTTAGTTTGATAATTATTTTCTGAAATCCAGGTGCACAGATATTTGTATTTATCAATCCTTTCTGTCGCCACATCCTCCAAATATACATTTGTTTGTATATTTGTTTTCTTTGTTATTATCATATATTTAGTATTTTTTATATTCATCTTTAGTCCCTATTTTTCACTAGTTTTAATTTATGAATGTTAAAAAGTAATAAAAATAAGTTATCGTTATCATGATACATATCCTTAAGTATTTTTATTTTACATTGTGTCTGGTATTTTTCTCAGAAGATATTTAAAAAACTGAGATGCCATAAGAATCCGTTTTCGATCAAGATCTTTTACAAAATTCTAAATTTCATGAACATATTAATTCCATTATATCAAATAAAAAGGAATGGTATTTACCATTCCTTATTTTCTTATGTATTTACATAAGAAAATTCATAAAATAATCAGTATTTACCTCGACGAATGATGTCTATCCTCTTCTGGTTCCTCTTTCAGAAACGAAGGCTGCAAGCTGAAACGCCTGCGAAATTGGTGTCTGCTCTTCATCAAACCTTTCTGCTGTTTTGACGCCAGACTTTACTGAAAAAAATATAGATTTTTACTTTATTATATTCACTGCCCATTAAGATATTACAGCAATTATGATTTTTTAAAAACTTACTACATATTTTTATATAATAATTACTTATGATATACAGTGGAACCCCGATAAGTCGACCCCCGATAACCCGGAAGTCCGACTAACCCGGACCGATTTTTATCAGACAAACATTTCAACAATAAAAATGTATGTAATATAATATTTGAGAGATAATGGGTATTTGTGTAATTTGAACTACAGACATATACGATAGTAAAAATGACTCATGAAACACGACGTTCATTGTCGTGTTATCGGAAAAAACAGGCACCTGTAGTAGCCTTTATTTATTTCAAACTGTCTTGGCATTGTTTAAAAAATACTAAAAGACTACCTTAAAAAAATTATTTTTTAAACGATGGTCTTAGTCTTCACTGTTATTAAATAACCTAACATCGTTGCGATTGACTGAAACAGTATTGTGTGTAGTACAGTCGTATTGTTCGCTTCCGTTCTGTAATCGTTCGTAAATCTATTTAGATTTTGTGTTTGCGTGTTTTTTTGTCTACGTTATGGCAACAAAACGTAAAAATGTTGTAGTGACAATGGAAAAGAAACTAGAAGCATTAGGTAGAATTGATAAAGGCGAAATTGATACGTAATTTAGATGTGTACTATGCATATATATTTCATGTTATTTCGATTATAACGGAGTTTATCTGTAAGCATACTGTGTTTTATTAATTTTTACCATTTTCTTCGGCTAACCCGGATTTTCGATAACCCGGATCGGCCGCAGTCCCGATTAATCCGAGTTAACGAGGTTCCACTGTAAGTGTTAAAAGTACAATTTTAAGGCACGCATGTGAAAGTTTGCAGAATGAGCGAAGCAAATTCTGCAATTCACATGAGTGCCTTAAAAATGTACTTTTTAACACGTATATCATACAATATTTTTTCTACAAACGTTATAAATTTATAAAATACAATATTTTTGTTAATTGCTGAAACTATGAAACCTATGACTCGTAAAAGGTAGAACTGGTTGTCTATACTCGAGGGGAATGTCTAAAAATTCTTAGCGAAAATATTATACCGTTACATAAACTTAAATTAAATTTTAAAAAACCTTTTAAACCACCTTTTTCAAATTGCGCAAGTTGTACTATTAATATTAATGTTAATAAATGAAATATAAATATTTTGACGTTCCACAATGTGACAATTCACTTTTAACTGCAGTGCTTTAAAATTTTTAAAGCACTAGTGCTTTAAAGTAGCATTTTTAACGCTCCTATGGAGTGCTAAAATAGTTATTTATGAAACAGTTCGTGAAGTATGCTTTTTGCGAACGCACGCGATGTTTAGATCACGAGCGACACGGAGCGAGTGCTATACATCGCGTAAGTTAGCAAAAAGTACTTCACGCACAGTTTCATACAATATTTTATCTACGATAAACAAATAAAAAAACTGTAACTCTTCGTCACTGGAATTCATTTCTATTCTACAATTTTTAGAACTTTGACATTTAAAAATTCTAATATCTTTCAAATCACAAAACTGTCAAAATTTTTGTTGTAATTTATTGCTCATTATGCCATCACCATGACAACGCGAAAGTTAAGGATATTTGATTATATGAAAGTGTGACAAAAACAGTGCGAAAAAGTAAATTCCATTTAATATACATTGTTACTTGACGTACACTTTAAACCCTTCACGCACTGCTATCTATAATGACAGTTTTCACAAACTAAAAACTTATACACAATATGACATAGAGTAGATATATTGCATTTTTAACACGGTTGTAGAAAAACAATATTAATTTATTTATTAATTATATTTACAAGACTTTGAAAAATGCGATTTTGAGAACAATTTCTGAAGTGGAAAACGAAACGTCAAATTTTAAAGTAAAACTGAGGCTAACAAAAATTATAAATTGCATTAAATTACCAAATGAAAACAGGTAATTTTTTTATTTATTTACACTCTGGGCCAAATGAAGTTTCCTATTTCCTAAACCTGTTGTCCGATTTAAGTGATTTTTTATGTTATTTAGAGCAGCATTGCTCTTCTTTAACAGCATTGCTGTAATAACATTGATGCTAAAGGTGTAAATTTTCAAAAGTGTCCGAATCAAACTGTGTCTTTTTCTAAAAGTTCGCATCATCCTGTGGAATATTATAGCATTTGTAAAATACTAAAATTAAAACCCATTTATAGCCTCAGGTTTTCTTAACATTCTGTTTTTTGATTCATTCGCTTATGTTGGATAATAAAAAAGTTAGGTACTTTAATAACTAGCTATGTTATTCATCAATACAGGATGTTTTTAAATAAGTATGGCAAACTTTAAGGGGTAATTTTGCATGAACAAATAATGACAATTTGATTTATAAACGTATGTTCGCAAATGCTTCGTTTCCGGTATAGAGGATGTTGAAATTTTTCTTTCAAACTGACGAATTATTTATTGCTTTAAAACCGGTTGAGATATGCAAAATGAAATTTGGTGGGTTTTAAGACGTAGTTAGTGCACAATTTTTGACATACAATTAAAAATTTAATATACGGCTGAAAACATACGGCTAATATGACGGCTCAGAATCATCCCCGTTAAATTCCTGCACTAAGAGGATTTTGTATGGATGGAATTTGTTCTTCTTTAAAATTACTTGGAGACTAGTTCGGTTGATTACAGACCCAGCTGCTACTTGCCTTATATGGACTCTACAACAGGTGCTACTCTTCAATAGGTGCATTAACAGTTAATGCAGTTACTGCAGTCGTTCAGTTTCTCTTTATTTATTACCTACATTCATAGATTCCTGAAATTTTTTTACTCCAAAACATACTTCCTACTGTCGTGTTTACCCTGATGTCGTTCATTAAACTGATGAACTGTTATTTATTGTTCATAAATACAACGAATCACTATCTATTTTTTCCGGAATAGAATTAACTACGGTAATAAATTTTCAAAAACTACAAATGAATACTTAGGTACACCAACGGATTCATTTTATTATCTTCATGAGTTAATATCATTTACTTGGTGTTACAGTTGTGACAAAAAAAATAAAAGTTGAGCAAAGCAAGAAATTATAATCTAAACCATTCGCGTACTAAATCAACTAATTAAGCAGGTAAATAGAATTATTTAAAGTTTAAAAGTCTTATTAAATAGAATAGAATAGAATAGAATAGAATAGAATAGAATAGAATAGAATAGAATAGAATAGAATAGAATAGAATAGAATAGAATAGAATAGAATAGAATAGAATAGAATAGAATAGAATAGAATAGAATAGAATAGAATAGAATAGAATAGAATAGAATAGAATAGAATAGAATAGAATAGAATAGAATAGAATAGAATAGAATAGAATAGAATAGAATAGAATAGAATAGAATAGAATAGAATAGAATAGAATAGAATAGAATAGAATAGAATAGAATAGAATAGAATAGAATAGAATAGAATAGAATAGAATAGAATAGAATAGAATAGAATAGAATAGAATAGAATAGAATAGAATAGAATAGAATAGAATAGAATAGAATAGAATAGAATAGAATAGAATAGAATAGAATAGAATAGAATAGAATAGAATAGAATAGAATAGAATATAATAGAATAGAATAGAATAGAATAAAATAGAATATAATAGAAATTTGCTTTATTGTCACTGAAAATTATACAAATTTTATGGACAAAGCTTAACATAAAGTCAAAAAAAAAAATAACAATAACAATAACAAATACAATTTTCTGAAATTTGATAAATCGTCAATATAAAAAAATACAAGTTAATAAAGTAAGAAAATAAAACAAAACCGATATATTGCAAAATTTAATAGAAATTGCAAAGTGAACATACAACAAAGTAGAATACAGACATAGGAACTAATAAGTTTAAGCTGCTGCATGTGACACCCAAATATAGATAAGTTTGGTTACTTGTACATTTCTGTAATTTCTTAGTTAGTCATTAAGAAACTCTTCTACTGAATAATATGGTCTTTTAGATAGATGAGCTTTTGTCATTTTACGAAACTTGGGGAACGATGTTGCAGATTTGAGTTGTAAAGGAGATGGTTGTATAGTTTTTTTGCGAAATATAATATAGATCTCTTTACTAACTCAGAGGACGGGAGCGGTAAATAGACATCAAAAGTTGAATTTCTGGTGGAGTAGTCATGATGAGGCCTTGCTGGAAAGACATGCATGTGTTTACGAATTAAGCAAACAGTTTCTAAAATATATAAAGATGAAAGGGTTAAAGTTCCGTGACCTTTGAAGTAACTTCTGCAATGTTTTGTTCTTATGAGGCCAAACAGATACCTTATTGCTCTTATTTGTAATTTAAAAATAACATCTAATTGGGCAGCTGTACTAGAACCCCAAAAAGGAAAACCATATCGAAGATGAGACTCGAACAAGGAAAAATATGTTAGTTTAGAATATGCTAAATTGAGTTATTTTGAATCAGATCTTATAGCATAGCAGGCTGAGGCGAGTTTCTTACTTAACAAATCGTTATGAAGGGACCATTTGAGGTTGCTGTATAAAAAAATACCAAACAGAATCAACGGTAGAGATCTGGCTGTTATTAGAAAGCAGGGGTTAAAGAGCACTTTTATAGGATAGTGCTACTGTCTTATCCACGTTAAAAGAGAGTAAATTAGATTCAGACCAGGTTTTTATCGTAAGCAAATCAGAAGTTATAGTTGCATGAAGAGATGCAATAGTTGAGTTGCTCCAAGTGATACTGGTATCATCAGCAAAACGAAAAATTTTCCCATCGATTTTTAGATTAGTGATGTCATTTATAAAGATTAGGAACAGTAGAGGACCCAACACTGAACCTTGTGGTACTCCACATACAATGTTTTTGAGACTATATAAATAAAATAAAATCAATCAATCAATAAAACAAAATCAATAAATAAAATAAAATCATCATTCTGTTTGCCTTATCCCTAAGCGGGGTCGGCTTCACTAATTGCATTTCTCCACACAATTGTATCTTGGGTCATATCAATATTAATCCCCTTTACCAACATATCCTGCCTAATCGTCTCCCCCACGTCAACTTTGGTCTTCCTCTCCTACTCCTTCCCCGAATCTGCACTTTAGCAATTCCTCGTATTGGGTGATTAACGTCTCGACGTTGAACATGACCAAACCATCTCAACCTATGCTCTCTCATTTTGGCATCAATTGGTGCCACATCTAGACTTCCCCTAATATACTCATTTTTAATTTGATCATTTTTTGTCACTCCACTCATCCATCTAGGCATTCTCATTTCCGCCACATGAATTCGTTGTTCCTCTTTCTTTTTCTCTGCCCAACATTCAGTTCCGTACATCATAGCCGGTCTTATGGCCGTTTTATATAATTTTCCCTTCAACTTCATTGGAATTTTTCTGCCATACAACACACCACTCGCTTCCTTCCACTTCATTCATCCAGCCCTAATTCTACTGCATGCATCTCCATCTATTTCTCCATTACTCTGTAACACCGATTCGAGGTACTTAAAACTATTGCTTTTTACAATCAGTTTACCATCCAAAGATACCATTTTATTTGTAGTTACTCCATCTTTAAACGAACATTCCAAATACTCTGTCTTTGTCCTACTTGTCCTACTTGTTCTAAACCTTTTTCCTCTAGAGCTTGTCTCTACTGTTCAAGTTTTTGTTTTAAGTCTCTTTCACTATTTCCTACTAACACGACATCATCAGCATACATTAAGCACCATGGAATGTTACCCTGTAGTTTGATTGTTATCTGGTCCAAAACTAATGAGAATAAATACGGACTAAATACCGAGCCTTGGTGCAATCCTAGCTTCACATGAAATTTATCAGTCTCTCCCACATCTGTCCTAACACTAGTCGTTACTCCCTCATACATATCTCTCCCCATCTTTACATATTCATCAGGGACTTCTTTCTTATTGAGTACCCACCACAAAATCTCTAGAGGAACTCTATCATATGCTTTCTCAAGATCAATCTACGAGCGTTTGTTTCTTTACTCCTGTCTTTTTCCATCAACTGCATAATGAAAATTGCGTCTGTTGTTGACCTACCCTGCATAAATAAATAAAATATAATATTGCATCGAATTTAAAAATTTAAAGACTACTTTAAAGGGAATGGCAAGGGCTTTAAAATTTATTTGGTCTCTATTACCATGAAAAATGTTGCGGTGATTCTTTTCCTTGGCTTAAGAGTGAAAGTAAAATAATCAAAAATACCGGACAATCTATTCCGGTTTAATCAAAAATATGGTCTTATCGCTGGGTTTTTCAAAAATGTCAGTTCCTGATAATGCCGCTGATTCGCTTTTGTCTGGCCACCTTGCATATTAAAATGAAATAAAATTAATCCTTAGTTGTTAAATAGGTCTGCAAGTCTAATAGAACAATCACTTTTATTTTACGATTCCATTTACCCGAAATCCTAATGTTTTATCCGGTGGCAGATCTGCGGTAGGTAAAATGGGTAAATTTTCCCACCTAACAAGGTCCAAAATTAAAGAAAAAAATGTTCTTCTTCTCTTTTTCTTCTTTTTGTATAGACATGACTCTGTCTGTTTTTTCAATGTGCCTCTAGTAAGTTGTCGTTCCATCGCTTTCGTAGTCTTCCCACTGATCGTCTTCCTATTGGGGAACCGTCTTTCGCTGTCCTGACTACTCTATTTGTTGTCATTCGGCTTATGTGGTCATTCCATTCTATTCTTCTGTTTCTTACCCAGTTATTAATGTTATACACCTTGCATCTCTGTCGTATATCTGTACTTCTAGCTCGGTCCCATAGAGTCTTACCATCGATTTTTCGAAGGGTTTTCATCTCCGCTGTTTCGAGCAATCTTTTGTCCTCTCTGTGTCGGGTCGTGTTTCTGCCGCGTATGTCATTATTGGTCTGATGACTGTTTGGTAAATTCTGCCTTTCATTTCTTTTCCGATATTTTTATTTCTCCATATTATGTCATTCAGGCAACCTGCGGCTCTGTTTGTTCTATTCACTTGACCTTCCACTTCTGTTTCGAGTCTTCCTTAGCTAGATGGTGTGATGCCTAGGTATTTAAACTTCATCACTTGTTCTATTATCTGACCTTCCAGCTCCAATTTACATCTTATTGGATCTGCTGTTATAACCATGCATTTTGTATTTTTTGAGGAATTTCACATGTTAAATTTTCTGGAGATTATGTTGAATTGGTGCAGCATACGTTGTAAATCATCTTCACTTTGAGAGATTAGTATTGCATCGTCCGCATAGCAGATTATTTTAAGTTGTTTTTCTCCCATTTGGTATCCCTTTTTAGTTTTTACTTTTTTTATTATTTCATCCATGATCAGGTTGAACAATAAAGGACTCAAGGAATCCCCTGTCTTATCCTATTGCCGGCTTCAATTGGGTCAGTTAGTTCATATTCCACTTTTACTTTTATTGTGTTGTTCTGGTAGATGTTTTCTATCGTTTTAATTATTCCCAGAGGTACCTCTCTCGAGTATAACAAGTAGATAACGTCCTTTAATGTGACCGTGTCAAATGCTTTCTCAAGGTCCACGAAACATAAATATGCCGGTTTGTTGTATTCCAACGATTTCTCTTGAACTTGCCTCATTATAAATATAGCGTCAGTGCATGACCTTCCCGACCTAAAACTTTGTTGTTCTTCTGCTAATGTTCTCTGTAATTCTCAGGGTCTGATTTGTCTCATTTTTGAAGAGAGATATTAGGATGCTTGATCTCCATTCTTGTGGTATTCTGTTTTGTTCTATTATTTTTTCTATTATTCTTATGTGAGTATTCGTTAATTTTCTCTCCAAGTGAGTTTTTGCCAGCTTTCATCGATGTTATCATTTTCTAATATTCCATCCTCAGCAATCTTCTCTAATATTCTTTTCATGTATAAGTATTCCGTGGTTTCCGTATGTAGTCCTTCGACTTTGATTTTTGTTTTTGTTGGTGCTGCCCTCTTAGGTGTGAAATATTTCATAATGATTCCTATTTTACATAATACTAGGCTATGGTCGCTACCTACATCTGCTGAGTTGAGGCATCTTACGTCGATTATTTTTGATGGATGTATATCTCTGTTGGTTACAACATAATCTATCATAGATCTTTGTCCACGGGTGCTACTGAATGTATGTTTGTGTTGGTCTTTGTGGTCAAAAAATGTGTTGTTTATTCTTCTAAATGTTCGTTATTTGTGCAGAAGTTTATCATCAGTTCTCCATTTTCGTTTTTAACATTTTCATTATGTTTTTCTTAATTCCGGGTATTACTTGGTTACCTATTCGAGCGTTAAAATCTCCCAGTATTATCACCCCAGAAAAAAATGTTGAAACATAAAAATATATAAGCTGACATGAATCTTAAACCACAGACAGACAAATTCAACCCAATAAATACGCTATGGAGCGTTTCACGTTTACAATAGAACATTGCGGATATAGCCGCATGTATTTCTTATGGATGGTAGAAGCGCGCCGATGCCACGCCGTACTGACTAGAATGAATCGTATATCGGCAGTCGAGTATCCACCCGTACGCGAGAGGTTTGGCAATACTGATCTCCGTAAGAGTAACGTTCTATTCTTAACTTGAAATAAAGATTGGTTAGGAAAATTAAGGGAACTTAATGCATATTGAGTTATTATTTATGCCGTTTATGTATTTTGGGTTTATCTTTTTTATGTATTTTGGTTGGTGTTTCATTAGAAGTTACAAATACATATGTTAAAATAAATGGTGTTTCATAAGACAAATTCTTCCCCCCCCCCTCTAAAGCAAATTTATAAATGCGCCACTGGCTTTATCTAAATATATTGTTCGGAAACACAAAATTTACAAAAGTATAAATAAGAAACTTCGCCTTGAGTACAAAATGGAACAAAGATCTAAGAAAGAATTTTAAACAAATTGTGGCTATTAATTTGATGTCTTTGCTGTACCTATGCAAGGTAAATATCAATTATTCTAATTAAATACCCCGTAATTAAACACCGAGTAATAAAGTGGAACCCCTGAGGATATGAAGGCGACCCTGCAATTCGAACAATAATGGAAACCGAGCTGCTGAAGATAAATTAAAGATGTTTATGTAGGTCAATGTCAAGGATAAACGTGACAAAGTGGTTGGCCAGTGAAAATAAAACAAAAATAAAAAAGTGGACTCTTATCAAATATTACGTGTGTTTTAAGAAAAGAATCAGGAATCCGTTAAGAAATCATAAGAGTTTTTGAAAAATGTAGAAATGAGATACTAAAACTATAAAAATAAATTTGTTTAGGTTAAGATAGGATAATGGACAATTTTTATAAACCTTAACATGGATGCGTATACTACAGGGCATAACAGGGTTTTTACCTTTTTTGTCTTTGAAACTGCTGAATATTTTGTAACTAAATCTCACAAGAAAACACTGAAAACTTTTTTTTTCTATACTTCCACAAAATTTATTATTTACAACTATGTAACTACAGCTGTTTCGGCAGAGTGCCTTGCTCAAGTGATATAATTTACAATGTGTTTGCCTTTTTAAGTCTCTAACTGAAGAGGTTGAGGAGTGGGGAGCTGTTTGTCTCGAGTTGGTCATTCAGAATTATATCTGTATTTTTCAGTTTATTTATTTCCATAGATTCTAAAAAAGATAGCTTATCTATGGAAATTAATAAACTGAAAAATACAGATATAAATTTGATGAATATAAATGAAAAATACAGAATGACCAAGTCGAGACAAACAGCTCCCCACTCCTCAACCTCTTCAGTTAGAGACTTAAAAAGGCAAACACATTGTAAATTATATCACTTAAGAAAGGCACTCTGCCGAAACAGCTGTAGTCACATAGTTGTAAATAATAACTTTTGTGGAAGTATAGAAAACAAAAGTTTTCAGTGTTTTATTGTGAGATAAAATAAATTTCCATCAAGTAACGGTCGAATCTATCAATTATTGTAACTAAATGTTTAAAAAAATCCACATCGTAATATTATATCCTAATACACAGCATCCACCATTTTTTAGCAAGGACTGC